>NC_080059.1:18946400-19158900 GCF_026212465.1 Amaranthus tricolor | reverse complement strand
AAAATTCTCAACTTTAAATTAATATTTAAAACACCAAACTTTGATGGCTATTTAATTTTATAGTCTTGAATGATCTACAAATGGTAAAACAAGTTAACTTTAATTTTTTTTTATTTCACAATTTTTAAAATAACAAAAAAAAAAGATAAAATCCCTAAGTCACCCACCACCCCTAGAACAAGTGGTGGTCATGCTGGGGTAGATTGCAATGATGGTGGGCTCTTGCCACCCCCTCAACCCTCCCACTTAGCTCCGCCGTCGATCAAGGCTTTTTTTTCCTGTTCTCCACCGCTAAAGCTTTATCAACCCAAATACCAATACTGTACCATTGAAGCCTACCCACAAAACCACCCAACATTAAAATCACTTTTTTCCTAATGGTCACCAAATCGACCCAATTCAATTCTTCATTCACTCCTTCATTTCCCATTTAGAGGAAGATAAGTTCCTCCTATCTTACCCCTACACAATTCAATTCAAACTAATTCATCTTCTGGGATCAATAACATTTTGTTAATTATAATTTTTCTTAAGTATTATAAGTAAATTCATATATTTTTTATTGATAGAATTTGGAAAATTATATATTGTTCTTGTAATAGTTGTAGAAGAAGAGGAGGATAATAAAGGTATGGCCTTGAAGTTTGAGTCTCAATAGAAGCAATGATATAAGAGCTTTGGCTTTCTGATGTTGTGGTGTTTGATGAGAAGTCATCGAAAGTGATTTTGTGATGGTGTTGGTTATGGTTACAATTTGTTAAAGGAGGTGATATTGGTTTTCTGTTGGTCGCTCGTTGGGAGATGGTGAGTTGATGACAATTGTGGTTAGGTAGAAGGTTGTGCAGGATTTAGGGTTGAAAAGCTGGTAGATAAGGGTGGAGGAACCACAGTGGGGAGGAGGAAAGGTAAAGGGTTGTAGAGTTGTCTTTTTATTAAAAATAATTTAGATTAAAATTTAAAATCACATGATGACATATGGACAAATAAAAGAAGACACATAGTATTTTAACCTTCTATATTGGTCCTCATTAGGTCAAGTGCTTTAAAAGTACTTTTCCCTCCTTAATACCATATTAATATGAAAGTGATTAACCATAATAGACGGGAACAACTGACATCCATGAAAAAAAAGAGAAACATCCTTAATTCATAGGACTAAACCATAATTAGAAATTAAAATGATTGAGAGAATTTAGTGAAAATGTCATAAAAAAATTTTAAAAAATAAATAAATAAATAAATGTCTAATTTAAGGGAATAAAATTTAAAAAGATAAACAAAATTTATAATAGAGAATCTGTTTGTTAGTAGAAATAGAGAACAAAACCTCTATAATAATTACTTAAATTTTTTAGATAGTTTGCCGTTAATAATAATGGCAAACAAAGTTAGGGGTCGTTTGGTTGGGGTTAATAAACAAAGGGAAAGGGAATGGATAGACCCAATTCCCTTTGTTGTTGTTTGTTTGCCACTCTCTATCATTCCCTTTCCCCATTTTTAGTTTTGGGTTTACCCAAAATTACTGCTTCCTCATTCCGCCCCCCCCCCCCCCCCTCCCCCCCCACTTTTCCATTCCATTCCCCCTTCATTACCCATCAGTGACCCTCTCCTCTCAAACCCTACACACAGTCGTCTGCCTCCTCCCTCAAGTTCTCCTCTCTTCCTCACGACGGTCGTCCGCCATTGTTCGTAGCATTCTTCTCCTCAACCTCGACTTTCCTACCGCCATTCTCAAATGTAAGTTATTCTTCTACTACTGTTGATTTGAATCTCTTTTCTCTTCTAATACTGCCGCCATTGTTCGACTTCAGTCGTCATTTCATTCATCTCCCTCCATTGGACTGCTTTGTTCGACTTCCTACGAGTGCTGCTTCATCTTCATCTCAAACCCACGATTCAATTGGACTGCTTTGTTTGTTCATTCAATTCGACTGCTTCAATTCGCAGGTAAACCCACTGCTTTGCTTTCCTTATTTACCAATTTCTTGTTTGTTCATTTCGATTAGCCAATTTCTTGTTGCTTATTTTCTTACTGCTGCCATTTCTTGTTGCTTGTTTGTTCATTCATGAGTTCTCATTCGCTTGTTCATTAATGGCAACCCTTCCATGGATTCAATAACAAGGAAAGGGTAATTTGTGGGTATATTGCTTGTAACTGTTGGGTAGTTTATGGATTCAGTAACTGTTGGGTAATTTTGTGGTATATTTCCATTTTGCTATTGATGTTCTTGATGTTCTTGATGTTTAAATAGTATTTCAAAACTTTTATCTGGGCAGCTTCATAGAGCAATTCCATCTTTATAATAAGCTGCTGGTGCTTATATCCAATAGGGTGTTGTTGCTTAATGTCAGGGTTCTGTATTTAGCTTGTGGGATAACAGGCTGCTAGTTTTTGTGAATTTTGAACTGGCTTTCTATTTAGCTTGTGGGTAGTTTGTGATATGGTGTTATTGATGTTCTTTTCTACAGAAAATGGCTCGCATTGGTACTTCTTTGAAAAGGAAGAGAAATTGGGACTTTATTCGGTTCATAATTACTATGATTAATTGTGTTGTGTTGCTACATTTGATGTGGTACTCGATGAGAAAAACTATATACGATTCCCATTATCTTAAGCTTGATAAAAAAAACTAGGAGAAAAATGAGATTGCACAACTTGAATAAAATGATTAGAGAAAGTGACACTTTGTGTGGGAACTATCTTCGTATAAATCAATACACATTTGGTGTACTTTTAGAGATGGTTAGAGATATTGGTGGATTAAATGAAACAAGAAACACATGTTTGGAAGAGATGGTTGCGGGTTTCTTATACACATTAGCTCACCATAAGAAAAATAGAATGATGGGTGCACATTTTTATAGAAGTGGTGAAACTATTAGTAGACAATTTCATGCTTGTTTGTTAGCAATCTTAAAGTTACATGCTATTCTTCTTAAGAAACCAACACCAATACAAGAGGATTGCAACGATGAAAGATGAAAATATTTCAAGGTAAATAAAAAACCAACACTTTAATTTGAGATAAAATAGAGAGACTATTACATAATTTAAAGTTATATTGTTTGTTTTGTAGAACTCATTAGGTGCCCTTGATGGTAAAATGATTCTAGTGAATGTTCCTTGTAAAGATCGATCCAAATATCGCACTAGAAAAGGTACCCTTGCTATGAATGTATTAGGAGTATGTTCACCCGAGATGGTATTTATATATGTCTTACCTGGTTGGGAGGGATCGGCACACGATGGTCGGATTCTTCGAGATGCTATTTCTAGGCCTAATGGGTTAAAAGTTCCAAAAGGTAATTTACTTGACTTAATAGATTTTATTTGAGATTAACTTAGTAAGAGAGTAATATTTTTTTAAAAAAAATTGGTCAAGGTTGTTATTATCTATGTGATGGAGGATATACTAATGGAGAAGGATTCCTTGCACCATATAGAGGGCATCTTTATCATCTTAGAGAATGGAATAATCCCCAACAACCTCAAATCGCCGAAGAATATTTCAACTTAAGGCATGCAAAAGCTAGAAATGTGATTGAGAGATGCTTTGGGTTACTCAAGGGAAGATGGGGGATTCTTAGAAGTCCTTCTTGGTTTAGCTTACAAACACATGGTCGAATTGTACTTGCTTGTGCCTTATTACATAATTTGGTAAAGAGATACATGCTTGCAGAATTTGGTGATGAGGACTTGTTTGAGGAAAATGATAGTGATGATAATGATGGTGATGATAATGAGGAAGATGATGTGGAGTACATAACCTCCATTGCTGTAACCGATCCATGGACGAATTTTCGAAATACAATGGCCCAATATATGTTCAATGATTGGAGGGCTAGACACCGCAGACTTACTTTGTGATGTTATTCTTTTTTATTAAAAAAAAAATTGTTTCTTGTATCTGAACTTGAGATTTGTATGTTTATTTCATGCTTGATTTTTTTTTTACTTGTATTGGACTTGAGGAAAATTTCCTTTGTTTACTTGTATTGAATATTTCTTGGTTAATTTCATTTTTATATACATGCAATTTTGTTTTTACTATGATCAATATGGTTCAAATGTTATAAAGGATGGATGAAAGTAGTGCAAGTGGAGGTGGAAGGGGAAAAAACAAACGATTTTGGACTGCTCAAGAAGATAAAGTTCTTGTGGAAGCATTGTCAGAGCTAGCTGTTGATCCTCACTGGAGGTGTGATAATGGATTCAGAAGCGGCTATATGGTTCGCTTAGAGGAGGTCATAGGTAAGGCTCTTCCTGGTTGTGGTTTGAAGGCTCTGCCACACATTGATTCTCGACTTAAGACACTTGGAGCCAAGTTTAGGGCTATTTCTCAAATGTTAAATACAAGTGGATTCGTTTGGGATGATGAAAAAAAAATGGTTTCTGTGGACCGGGCTGTTTATGACGAGTTTTGCAAGGTATGACAACCTTTGTAAGGTCATTTTAATTATGTTTGAGATAGTTTGACGATGTTGTATATTTGATCATTTTGAGCATTTTTTTGTTTTTCAGAATCATCCGAATTGCAAAAACTTGTTTGGAGTCTTATTTCCGCACTTTCATGAACTCATGAATGTTTATGGCAAGGATTATGCTACTAGAAAACCAGGTGAAGATTATATTGAAGCAATCAAGAATTTGCAAAATGTTGCCCCTCCACAGGTTACACTTGATTCAAGTGATGATGAGGAAGTTGCTGCTAGTGGTAATGCCACTCAAATTGTTACTTCTCCTCCTGCAAAAAAGATGAAGACTGAAAAAACTTCTAAAAGAAGTAAGAGAGGAAATGGTGGTGAAGGTAGTTCTAATGAATTGGCTAGCTTACAAGCATTCATGAAAGACATGAATGTTCATCTTTCCACTATGGCAAATGTGATGGCACGCACTGATGATCGTGAGCAAAAAATAGTTGAAAAGACTGAGCAAGTGCTAGAGGAACTACTCTCTTTCAATTTAGAAGGTGTAACTCCTAACCAAGTTTTTGAAGTGGCTAACATTCTAACCGCACAACCAAACAAGCTCATAATATTTTCAAAGTGTCCCGACGCTTTAAAAAGTGCTTATGTTAAGAGTCTTATTGGAGGAAATAGTAATGCTTAGATCTTATGATGTGGTTGCATGAATGATTTTGAAAGGACTAGAACACTTTTGCTATGTATTTTGATCTAGAAACAAGTGATTATTTGTAATCAATCGAGCTAGAAAGATATTATTTACAGTTATGTTATTTTTTCTTCATATTATAGGAAAAGATGATACATGTTGATGATATTTTTTAAAAAAATAAGTTTTTAAAAATATAAAAGAATTTAAAAACTCATAATTTGATTCCTTAACTTGAACTAAACAGTCACAAAGGGAATCAATAAGCAGTTCATTCCGTTTCCTGAACACAGCCAAATGACTAGGCTAAATTAGGGGAATCCATTCCTTTCTCTTTCATTCCCTTTCCTCATTTCATTCCGATTTCCTTGTGCGAACCAAACAGAGTGTTAACTGTTTTACCCCTATTAATTTTATTCACCAATACAACAAACTAAGGTGAGCGAAGAAGCCCTACTCGCTTTAGTTGAACATTCAGTAGATAGAAAGGCAATTCTGTTGTGAGTGAGTGCATATATACATCTTAGAAAACTCCACTACAATACTATGCTTCTTGGTTTGTTTCTTGAACATCTTGCACTCTTCATTGCTTTATGTGATCAGTTTCGCAACAAGTTTGGCAAAAGAATTTTCAAATTATATAACGTACAAAACACTTAAGAGTAATGCAATATTAATTTATAATTAAGAGGATCACCTAATATTAAAACTTTTAAAAAATAAACAGAACAATATACATACTTGACTACTCAGTGTATAAAACTAGTGAATCCTACAACTACAAGCGATACATAAATGTGAAAAGGGATCATTCAATATATTTCTATGTATGGGTGAGATATTTCAGCAACATGTACCAGATATTTCTATTCTTGCAATAGCCTTATATGGGACAAATAAAGTAAAATAAATAGGAAATTATGGAAACTAAAACTTAAAAAGAATCAATAAACCTAATTTCTCTCCTCTAGCTGTTGGGTTTGGGCCATGAATCACTATCAAACCAATCATCTCCAGTATTTATTCAATTTTATAACTAAATTCCAACTCTCCTATTGCCAAATCCGCTACATTCTGGATGATTTTATGCATCAGTAAGCTTTTCTCGAGTTGTTAGGCAGAAAACCAAAGACAAATACCCAAAATATATAACTTTTCTACAACTGTGGTGGTTGTTGATGTTTGTAGTTCGTAGGATAGAAATTCCATCCACCATCAGGCTCCTTTCGTTTTCCACCACCACTGCCAGAACCCAAGGGTCTTAAAGTGTCTCTTAGGCTCAATTGCTCTTCTGATAGTTTACCCTGACTATGAGGTATGAAAAGCGGCCTAAAAAACGCAGGATCAGGATTTCGTGCTTCGACAACATTGGTTAACCCAGAGTTCAAATCAAGTATGGGGGGGCGCAAAGGGGTAGCAAGGTTAGGACCAGGTGTTGCGTTTACCGTGTTCATGACTAATGATGGCTGACCAAAGGAAGGCGGAATGGTTGATGCAGATCCCAACATTTGAGGTAGAAAAGGAGCTCCCCTAGATTCAAAAACATATGGCATTGCTACAGTGGGTCTATAAATCTGTGCTGATTCAAGAGAAACAGTGGGACACATGGGAACCCCATTGAATCCAAGCGGATACGTAACTGGAGCTCCCAACCCCATCAAAAGTCCCCCTCGGAAAAAGTTAGCATCCATCATAGGTTCTGAAGTCATCCCATTCAGAAAAGGCAATGGCATCTGAGGAAATGCATTTCTTGAGACTTTGGCACCCAAGATTGAAATAACATTTTCACCTGATGAACCCATACATGGATTAACTTTGTGAGAAGACTCCCCAAGAAAAACAGAATGGTCTGCCGAATCATTGCAATTCAACAGTTTATCATTTAAGTCGAAGTTCCTCATCGAAGGTAGCATGCATGATGAAGAAGACGCAGGCGATGAACTTAGCTGGCAGTTTCGACGACTCATTTTCCACTCGGATATCAAAAGTCCCCCATCATCCTCTGATTGGTTCAAATCCAATTTGAACCTCTGAGGTTTGTTAGGACTTACTTGAACAGAAGACTCGTCTGAAGGAAGGCCGGGTAAAATCTGTTTGTGTCTATCTAGTCCTATATTGACAATCTCATCATCCACACATTCAGCCACATTCAAATCAAAAGGAAGAATATTTTGCCTCTGTCGTGAACCAATACTGGTATCCCCACCTGAAATAAGCCTATCACTATCAAACGCCCGACGAGAAGATGCGGGTCGAAATGCACTAGTGGCTGCAGATCCTTTCCAGCCAAGACTTCCTTCAAATTGAAGAGGGCCTGTAGGAATTCCAGAAGCCACAATAGCTCTCGAGGCAGATACGACTGATACTGGATTTGAACTAGTAGTTTCCACCTGATCACCATCCTCAGAGGAAAATTCTTGGTTCAGGTCAAAATCAAGAAAACTTTTCTCTCTGTTTTCTGGTTCCCGGGCAACCTCAGTCACCAAAGAGGATTCTCCATCTTGGGTATGATTTTGCAAATTAGTCTCCAAATTAGCCAGACTCATTAGAGGTGCCTTTGTAGTAGCATCAGAGGTATTTTCCGTTGCTGACGATTGATTCAGTGGACCATCTATTGGCATGTCCTGCACTCCATTTATAGATTTCGGGCTATCAGACTCCCTAATGCTATCTCTTGATTCTCCATCAGAAGAAGAAGAGGAGGTTCCAGATTGCTCACAATAGGCCCCTACTTCTCTTTCAACTTCTTTGGCAACCAACCGAGCAACTTCTAAAGCATCAACTGTACCATCCTCAAGGTCCAAATCTCGTGTCTGCTGGATGATATCAGTACCTTTTTTGTGTTTTGTTAGTGTTACAAATTCACAACTGTTGCCGAGATAACTCTTCTCGCTCTGTTCATCATCATCATCTTCCGATCTGGAAATAGTTGCTTCTTGATCCTTAAATTCCTCCAGAGCAGAACGATTACCTTGATCCAAACCATTCTCCTCATCATCATCAATCTCACTGCTGGATTTACAGACAGGACTATTTGTATTGCATGCAGACGTATTTTCATATGGCGATCCCTCTTTGACTACAGATTCTCCCATATCAGGTTTAACAATAGCTTCTTCAGCAGACTTAGCATCAGTTCTTGAAGACATATCTTTGCAATCAGAAACACCACATGCAGAAGTAACCTTAACAACTGGTGTATCAGATGACATATTAAGCTTGTTTTCATGCTTTTCCTGTTCAACTTGAAGAGCCATCTCATCTGTGCCTTGCTCTGCTTCTATATCACAATCTGCATACAGTCCTTTAGATGGGCATACTTCTTCCTTCACAAGATCACCCTCAATAGAGCTCGCTTGATCACTAGGAAACTTATCTTCCCACTTTCCAACACATTCCAACTTCTCCTTATTAAGGGATCTTGCACAAGTGGCATTGTTTGCAGAAAGATTTGATCCAGGAGCTTGATTGTCAAGTGTGGTTTGCTCAACATCCATTCTTTTGCAAACAAGATCCTCAGTTTTCCATCTATCAAAAAGAGCTTTTGCCTTATCTTGGACTCTAGTGCTTTTATAACTAGAAAGACTTCCAACAGTAATGCAGATCCCTGACGATGAGAGCTTCTCAGGGTTTATCTGAAGCTTCTCAACTGCATGTAACAATGCTGAGATGGCCTCCTCCACAAAGCAATCACTCGCTTCATGAGGAAAAATTTGAGCATCCCTAAGCCATCTATCAATAAACCAAAGTCCATCCAATTGGACAAAAAGGTCAAGACATTCTCTTCTCTCCGTAGCTGCTATTGTACTAGCAACAGCAGCCCACTGCCTCGTCGCATCATGAACACTCTTCACTGAAGAATCTTTCTGCTTCTGCATAACATTGATCAACTCCTCAACATGAGCAGGAGTAGTGAACCCATCTTTCATCTCAGTCGAGGTAAGGAAGTCTTCAAGTGTCATAATGCTCAAATTCCACTTAGATGCTTCCAAACTTCATATAAAACTTGTGATAAAACTCCAAGTTTCATAATCTTGATGCATAAATGGTGTATCACAAAAGAACTTGCAAAAAGTCAGATTCCCCGGTTAATGAATAAAGTTACCTAAAAAGAAAAAAAATGAAAAAGGTTAAATAACACACACGATTCATAATAAAATATACTCAACAAAAATCGTTTTCAAGGGTAGATCCCAGTAAAACCAATCAGCAGCCGAAAGCTTCTCACAGGCTCCCTAGTATTACCTAACACATACTGTCAACATAGAATATCACATTTTTTTTGTTGAAATCTATATCCCTGCTATTTCAAGTAGAAGCCCCTTAAAAAGAAAGGATAAAATTGAGACTCCAACTAATGTTCAAGAGAATTGAAAAAGGTGAATTAAACAGAGAAGTACATTATTGTGAATTGTGATGCCATGCAAGCAAGAAAACATTAATAACGTCAAATATGGCAAAACCACCATAACTGGTGTCATACATAGCTTGGAAGGGGTAATGTAGGGATAAGCGAAATAGGAATTAGTGGGAAGTTAGCTTAAGGAATAAGTAGAACTAAAAGAAAGTAGTATAAATACTAAGGGAGGTCAAAGACACATTCATTCAGCCATTTTTTAAATGATTATGGATGAGTTTCCAGATTCATTTAGGGGAGCTCAAGCCTCTCGAAAGAATACTATGCAGACATGTATGACAACAGGACAAGTGTCTGCATCAATAGTATAGATTAACAACATGCAATGAATCAGTTAGACATTACACAAGAAAGAATATTACTTTCCATACGATGAATCAATCAAACATTACACAAGAATCAACATATATCATAGATGAGTCCAAATCCAAATAGAAAAATTACCCAACTAAAACAAGTCACTAAATATTTAAATTCAAAATCGCAAATATGAAATTATTCGAAATGGAACCTTCGAGTGATCGTATATTTTAAGGTTCAAACAATACCCTGTAAAATCGCTCAAAGTCTCTACAATTTGCTGTTCATAATGCATCAAACTACCAACTACTAGTACTCTGAACACAACAAGCAGTCCAAAGCTATGATTATTTAACAATGACGTCATTTGTTTGCACATATGTTTCACAGGAATTTTAAATGCTTAGGAAGTTGATGATTTTGGTTTTGGCCAGGATCGAAGTATTGGCCTCCGACCCCCGATCTGGATCGTGCGACCCCAATCGCGGGTCACTGACGTTCTGGAACGTCAGGATTCACGACCTGGAACGTTGAATCAATCGATCCCAAAACCCTAATTGCAATATTAAAAAAAAAAAGAAATATTACTATAAAAAAATACTTACTGATTGTTTATTTTTGTTGGAGATAAAGAAGATGAAGGGAGGAGATGATAAGCACCATTAAAACTCCAATACTTTGGTTCTTGAAGATGAAGATAAAAGGGAAATTTAGGAAATGAATCGTAGAGAAGAAATTTTGAGGAATTGTAAAAGGAATTTTAAGAAGATACTATCCTCTTTAACTTACATTGAGGAATAGGTGTATTTTCAAGACACTTGATAATAAATAAAAAAAATAATGAATTGTGTGAATAAAATTAAAAGTGAGTTAAAATATATTGATGAGATCAAAAGAAAATAGTAGATTATTGTTTAAAAATAGAAATGATGGAAATTAAGTGAGACGGACGAAAATAAAAAATTATACAAATTCAACAGGAGGGATAGTGTAACAGGCTCAAATTTCTTAATCTTAATTTTCCGATTAATTATTTCGAATTTTTTTTTTTCGAATTCCTAATTCTTTGGTTATCTAATTCAAATCCCTTTAATTCCAAAACCTTATTCCGATTTTGTAATTTCTTCTAAATATTAAACTTAATATATATATATATATATATATATATATATATATATATATATATATATATATATATATATATATATATATATATATATATATATATATATATATATATATATAGATATATATATATATATATATAGATATAGATATATATATATATATATATATATATATATATATATATATATATATATATATATATATATATATATATATATATATATAGATATAGATATATATATATATATATATATATATATATATATATATATATATATATATATATATATATATATATATATAGATATATATAGATATATATATATATATATATATATATATATATATATATATATATATATATATGTATATATATATATATATTCTTAAATTTCTTTATAAGCACTAAAATATTATTTTATTATTTTATACTACGAAAAGTAAAATTTTAATATTATATTTACGGTTTTATTAAAATGTTACTTTTCAACTTCGCTTCCTTAAACTAATTTTACTACTTATCATTTTAACCTTATAACTTTGATTTAATTATTTTATACCTAAAAATTAACTATATTTTTCTTATTAACTTTAAGTATAGTTTTAACCAAAATTTTCTAAGTAAACTATCATATTTTCATAATCAAACATTAGTCATACTTTCCATTAATCTAAAACATTTCACTAGTATAAACTAGATTAAAAATTTGATGAACCAAAATCCTTTCTACATCATTCCATAATGTTCATCACTTACACAAGGTAACCTTCTTTTTCATACAATCTTATGAACTAAAAAGTTGCTCAAAACCCATTATAAATACCCCTCCTTAGCCATGAGATCAGTTGCACCCCCATCATCAAATCTTTCTAGCATTCTTTCTTATATCTTGACTTCATTAACATCTTACTAACTTTATACCTTTTTTATTAGTTGAAGAATTAAATGAAAATAGAGCTTGATCTTATCACTTTTTAAGCCAATAATTATCAACTTTTGAAAAGTCAAGTATTATCTTTTGGAGCTTGAATATCATTTTCTTTTGGGTAATTGAAGATCTACTTTTTTGAAGCTTGGAGCTTTGAAGACTTTCTCTTTTGAAGCTTATTTCTTTAAGTTCTTATTTTCCTATTATTATTCTCTTACTTAGTTTAGCACCACCTTTGGAGGAAAATGATACACATTTTCTTAACTCTCTCGTTATGTGATATTTATTTATGGTTACTTGATAATATAAAAGCATAATCAACATAATTTTATTTTAATCATTTAAACTTTACATGGTAATATTAAAGTCATATCCAATTTAGTGATATTTTGTCAAAATAATAATAGTTTTGGGACACTCGAAAAAAAAGTCATATATATGGAAATTTTAATTAATATGAAAATATAGATATATATGAATTTTACTAGTTAAATAAACTTATGTGTTTAAAATGATTTTATATCATCTTGGTGTTTTGATTAATTTTTTTTTTATTTTGGACTCAAGTAATTATAAAGAATTATTAATCGGTTTATCGGTAAAATAGTCAAACAAATTTGTTAAAATGCTTAGCATTGTTTTTCTCGAAAACTAATTTCATTTAGATTTTGGACCCTTAATAACTTGTCGGATTATGTTTTTTTATAGTTATGATAGATCCGTTTTACTATTTTACTGATTATTTGATAAAATACGTTATTAAGTACTTAGAAATATTACTCTTGACTTTTATGATTATTTATGACATAATAATGACTTAGTTTAGCCTCAGGAATCTTAGTATAGCTACGAAAATTTGTTATTTAATTAATATTAATTTATTAGATATTAGTAATTTGTTTCTATTAAAAGGGTAGAATTGTCAAAATTTTGACTAGTGGAAGTTTGACTTATAAGAATGTAAACTATTTCGGTTTACAGTCTTGTTTGATATTGCATGATATTGATTGTATGACTCTGATAGTAAGGTAACTTCGAACCATGGACCGGCATGTAAAATCCCGGTGTTCGTGTTAGCCGGCACGTAAAATGCGGTGTCAGATAGGGGGTCCGAGAAAAATCCATCCTGTGAAGTCTCGAGCATAACAGTATTGAGAGGAGTGACGACTCCCACCACAGTTAGGGTTTAGGACTACGGTCCTCACCTAACCAGACCCTTACATATATCAGTTGTCATTATTGTTGTAATCTTGTGATGTGCTATGATGGTAAAGCTATGAGGCTTAATTGAACTTGATTAAATAAGCATTAAGGTTACCAAGTATTTGGTAGCAATAATGAACTTCTGCAAGTATTGAGAATGTAACTTAATGGCTTAGTAAAGGTCAATAATGAGTAATACCTCCTATATTGTGCTTGATGATTATTTTGTAAGCATGATTTAACTATCGCATCATAAGCTTGTTGAGAAAATTGTACTCGGCTTTATCGCCGACCGATTTAATCGGCTGTCATCCATATTATGGATGACAGTATTTTGCAGGAAAATTTAGCTCAGGTTTCGATCCAGGCCGCAACTTTAATTATTCTATCGAGAACTTAGCTGCATTGATTTTACTTGATGACTTTGATGACTATATTGTACTTATGTTTTTTTTTATCGTATTTAAGCAAACCTTATTTTATATTTTCTTAGTTATAAGATTTTTTTTTTACTTATGTTTTGAACAGTTTTAATTTAAATGCTTTTTAGCAGTTCGGCGTTTTACACTTCCGCATTATTTATCTTAAGTATAATTATTAATGTTAATTATGTATCGAGAGTGCCGCTCCTGCTACAGATAGAGTAATAATTGTCCAATTTACTTGCAACATTTGTTTTTTCACACATTCTAATGCACTAATTCAATCTTTAATATCTCTAATTATAAATAATAAAAAATTATAAAAATTTGATATTAATAATCTTAGCAATGAGACGAATCAAACAAGATTTCACTTGACTCTATTTTAACTTATAAATTAAAAATTAATAACAAATTAAAAGTGATGAATGGATAGTGTCATTTTTATCAATATTACAACTAATTTGAAACGGAGGAAATATGTGTGAAGAGGTGAAGAGTCATGTCAAAATATAATCATAAATGTGCATTGGTACTCTACAACACTTAAATAAGTTGTCTCCTACATTAATTAATAGTTAAAAATTTAGAATAGCATATTTAAATGGTTTATTTTCAGAAATTAATGTTAAATGTCATACAAATATACAAAGAATATTTGTTAGAAGAATTTTGTTACCTTGCTATGAAAACAAAGGTAAAATGCAATCATTAAAACATATCAATGTATCAACTGAACAACTGCCCCCTTAGTGAAAAAATAAGGTCGTATCACATATCCCAACACTATCATATTATATGCTTACATTGACCAGAATATAGGCCGAGGAAACCACAAAACCATTTGTATCGAATGCGAAATCTGTTTCATAATCATGACAAAAACTTTCTTTTTGCATTATGACTGCCCGGTACAAAAGTAACCAAAAATTCCATATTCAAATTAGATGATACAACATAAGGTCTACAAACAACACCAAATGCAATCAATGTGTGCAAAATGTGACACCTAAATACCAATCAAGCTTCAGTACTTACTCGGTAAAAACCCTAAAATTCAAACACAGCAGATATTTTCTTGATTGATTAGGGTTCTAAAATCTTATTTTATATAATAACGAGACAATTTCTTATGTCCTTTATGCTATTAGAGGCAATATATATATTGCTTGATCAATTGCGGTATTTGAACCTAATCCAATATAAGAACAAAACATTTCCTTATCCCCTTTATACTATGGCAAATTCAAAAAACTAGTTGTAAAATTTATAGAACCATACGCAAGGGAAACTTAAAAAAAATAACCGATGAATCATACAAAGCAAAAAAATAATTATTCAAATAGAAATATATATCATATCATATCATATGGTATAATAATTTGTGTAAAAACATTAGAATTCAAATTTCACATAAATTGCTTGTTTATTAGGGTTTAGAAACTAATCCAATACAAAAACTAGAAATTTTCTTATATCCCTTAAGCTTCGAGAAATTTAAAATAAACAATCAAAAACGACAAAAATCATACAAAGCAAATAAAATAATACGAAGCAAAATCATAGGATAATATTTAAGTAAAATGCTCACTCGAAATTGGAACCCTAAATCTCAGAGAAAGCTTCGAGAAATCATACAAACTCCCCAAATCGTTTTGACGAGTTTGAGAACACTAAGTAGAAATACATTAGTGTATTTTTAATCCTAGAATCGAATCATGAAAAGACTAATAACAACACTAAGTTAATATACTAAAAAGTAATTTCACATATAAAAAATGTAAATCACATTTACAATATTTCTTAAAAAAACTTAAAGCCTTTTCCAATATAGAAAACATGTTCCAATATAGAAAACATTTACTTTTATATCATTTTGATTTTACTACATTTTGCAAATTAAATAGAGCTTTATACATATAAATATAACAAATTCAAAATGAAGTACTTCACAAAGTATTATCTACTACACTACCTTTTTCTTCTTTTTATTGATAGACAACACGCCATTAATTGAATGAATAAAAGTTGAATATTTGAAATAATTTATATATTTTTCATTATTTATTTATAAAATTACAACATCCCAACAACCTTTTAACCAAGAAATAAATTATAATAGTTGGCCTTTAAAACTAACAATTAATTAAATAAACTACCCTATTTAGGGATATAGTAATATTCTTTAAACAGAGTTGTACAATATGTTAAATAATCAAATATTTATGCTCCAAAGAAACACACAAAAACATAGGTAAGCGCCTACGCAGTACAATAGTACCATGGTTAATGCCAACGATTCTTGCATTAGGCATCAATGTGAAGATAAATTTACAAGTCTATACAAGCACATAATTAGGTTAGATAGGGGTATAGATCATATAGCCTACAAATAATGTAATATATCGTGGACTGTTGAGTAGTGAACTAAAATCGATGGAGCACAAGTAAGGAGACTCCCATTTTTACAAACTCGCCTTACAATGTAAGCCTACGAGATTGAGCTATGGCTATCAAAGAAGATAGTTCGTGAGCGGTCGCAAAAGAGAAGCATTTGCCCTTGCCCTACAATAAGGTTCAACACAGAGCCATGGCTATCGAGGAAGATGGTTCTTTAGCAGTCGTAAAAGAGAAGCATTACCCTTGCTTCTTTTATATTCATCTTCAACCGCCTTCCGTCCACCTCTACTTGCCTGCACACAAATAAAAGCATATAATATGGTGTAAGACCAACAAGCTGAAATGAACACACACCACTGTTGGGAAAATTCAGAAATACTACAGGCATCTCAAATACTGCAGGCACAGGTGTAACTACAACAGGTAGTACCATAAAATTTCAAGAGCAGTGAAAACCTTCAGTATCTTCAGACTGCTAATCATTTTAAGGTGACTAAAGCATGTCAAAATCTTGATTATCGCAAAACAGCTTGTTCATTAGGTACTGGTGGTAAGTATGGAGTTGGACGAAGAAATTTAAAATGAGACTATCGTAACATATTTTAGATTTAGAAAGGGGAAAAAGAAGGAAAGATTTAGAGAAACATATATTCGTTCACATTTCAATAAATGATACCTTATATTGTTAGAGAGATTTGGAAGGACATGTCCAACCAAATATTTAGTAACGTCTCTATTGTCTTTTCAACATTTTCTCTGTTGACTATGATGGAATTATAGTTTTTAAGCTCATCAAAACATCCACACTACCATTAAGCTGAGACAAAGCAACATAAATTTCCAGAAAAAAAATAGAAGTATTATTTACAAGAGATAAGATGAACCAGAAAAGGCATCTACTTTCTCATCCTTCAGATAATTTCATACTGTGTTAACAACAACATTCAATTACACCAATGCCTTTACGTGGCTCCTACCTAAGATGGGGTTTGGAGATCGAATGTACGCAGCATTCCCTTCTTAGTGATAAAACTAACAAAAAGGTTATAGTGATAATTGGTAATACTCCCTCCTATTCAGCTTATGTGTCCCATTTCCTTTTATGGTCAAGTCACCTTAATTGTCCCATTTCTATTTTTGGAATGGGTTTTTGACTTTTATGCCCTTAGTAGCTTTATCCTATTTTCAATTATACCCTTCATTACCCATACTAATTTTCCTTCCTTACATTAAAAACCCATAATACCACTCTCTTTCTTACCCTTAGGGTCCCACTTTTAACTCTCCTTAAAATCCGTGAAAAGTCAAATGGGACTCCTAAGATGAATAGGAGGGAGTAAACATCTTGTGCAGCTTCACATAAATAAAAAGTGCACAAGACATAATGAGTCATTTTTGTAGTCCATTATAGTGTAAAACCAAAGAATTATAAATTTCTTGTCCCATCCAAATAAAGGAAAATATTGGGTTAACAAGGGGAAAGAAGAAAACAAAGGGTCAAATCCTTGAGTTTTCGCATCTTCCAAGAATTCCAACTTTAACAGGCAAAAGAAGGTTACCTGTAACTTCAAATTGTCGTCTGTCACATCAAGGTTCCTAGCATCCCTCAACAATAATGATGAAGCTGGCATAAGTCGCCTGATGACCACAATTTAGCACCACAAAGGCACCATGAAAAAAAGTAAATGAGTTAGGAAGGAAGAAAGAATATCAAATCTATTTTATGTCAAAATATCCCATAATGTCTACCTTTTGGGCCGCTCAGCTTTCATAGGTTTAGAGTGAGAAGCTTCCTTCTTTTCCAACTCTATGTTCAAACTGCTCCTTGGACCGATTGCACCATGTTCCTATAGAAGAAGATGAGGAAGGACTCATGGAATATTGAATCTACAAGTATGTTTTATAAGCATTTTGTTTACCTTAACCATGTCATGATATGAAATAGCTTTTGAAGCTACAGAGTAAAAGGTTTCTTTGGTTTCCAGCTCAGAGTCCAAATTGCTTCCTGGACCGTGCACAACATTTTCCTAGAAATAACGATAAAAAATTTGAAACATGACATTTTACAAAGAATGCACAAATAGACAAAACAAACAATTTTTACTTTATCCATCTTGTTTTGTACGTCACAACCCAAACTTTCGCTCTGATCCATCAGATCTATGCCATGTGGCCTAGGGAAACCGTCAAAAGCATCTGAAGACAATGGACCTATTATTCAAGACCAGAGTACGCAACCAATAACCATCAGAATGAAGTGAATACATGAATACAATATCCATTTGCCAACAACAAAGATTCAATATAGAATATCATTCTGCCAACAACAAAGATTCAATATAGAATATCATTCTGCTAATTCAGGGGAACAAGCAAGGACCACACAACAAAAGATGCTTGTAACTAGTGAATTATGAGTAGCTACAGATTTTTTCTGAGTAGAATAGTCTGCGCATTCTGTTTTGTTGGATTTACTTCTTTTTAATCAGGTAAAAATTTATAAGGCGTGACTAGCTATAGATTAGTTCAAACCAACATGCTATACCATCTGTTTCTTTCCTATTTTTTGCCAATGTGAGATGGGAAGGACTTGCACAAACAGGCCATATACACGAAATTGACAAATGCAGGAATACAAAGGCCCCGTCTAAAGGTATAACGAACCAAGTCAATTTAGAATCACATTGCAACTCCAATCAAGAACTATCAACAAACAAGGAAAAAAAAATTGGGAAATGAAACCTTTTTCTATCGCAAAATAAGTAAAAAATTGCACCTAACATTAGAACAAGGAAAGCATAAATCTGAAAAGTTAGCAAACAAATTTTATCACAATGATTCATTTGCAGAAAAAAATATTCAACTAACCAAGATTGGAGGTCTATACATCATTATTAGAGGTGTTCATTCGGGTGAAGGGGTCGGTTTCGGACGGGTGTCATTCGGTTCAGTTGCATTTCGAATCAGTTATTTTTCGGCTGTGTGTTACAACGGGTCACACTCGGGTCGACTTGGTTAGTCACGAATCGGTTGGAGATCGGTTATTCAAGCTATCGGGTTAGCATCAGTTCGGTGTCGGTTGAAGTTCGTGTCGAGTGTCAATCGGTCTCGGGTTGTCATCGATTACTAATTTGTTCGGTTTTGTCCGGTACAGATAGATTTCAAGTTTTTTTTTAAAAGCAAAATTCAGCTATGTATTACTAATTACTATCGATCGAATCAATATCAAGTTAAGTTATTAGTCAATTTTTAATTGATGACAAGATTCCTTTTATTTAAAGCAAAATAGTTAAAATGCAAATCAATTAGTAATCATTATTACTTTGTTACTTTTACTTGTTTGACCGGAAATTAAAATTATAAAGTTTTATCAATATTTATCTAATTTGATTAAAAGTAGTTAAATAAACATTGACCATTAACTATTAACTCTAAATATAGGAAACCATGTATTTATAAAATTTAATTTATTAAAATATCTAACACTTTATTAGATTAACAAATAAGATGATTGAATATGAGTCTATCATACTTCTATATTAAAAATTGGTTCAGGTTTACAGCAGTTTGATCTAAAATTCGTTCGGGTTAAGTCGGTTTTAGCCGGATAGAATTCGGTTTCGAGCATGATTCAGGTCTGATATGACTCGGGTCGGTCATTATTAGGTTCGGATAATCTCGGTTAACGGTTATGTGTCGGTTACAGCTCGTGTTCAGCTTTTCCATTTTTGGTTGTCAACCGGTTCGGGTACTGTCGGCTCGATAAACCAAAAAAAAAAAAAAGAACGCATTTTCGGGTCGGTTTACTTTCGGTTTGGATTTTCGAGTCGGGTCACTTTTGAACAGCTCTAATCATTATTCATATAAAGAATTTGGAAGCCTTAAATTTACCAATGGAATAAAGTCAAACAAAAACCACTCAACCATAAGCATCATCAATTTTTAAGAGCTTAGGAAATTAGACACATGTATAAACTTCCCAACTAGATCAGAAGAAAGTAGCTTATCACACAACAGAACTGAAGGCATATGAGAGATTGGAGCTGTGAACCCTATGACATAAACTCAAGCCTTCAGAATACAAATGACTGTTTACTTTTTGTGTATACAACAGCCACATCACATTCAAAAACTAAAGCCTTTACATCCTCCTTTATTAATAGAACCATTTGGTTGGTCACATAAAATGAGGAATGATAAGGAAATATGCAAGTGAAACAAAATGTGACTAAAGGAGACAGGTTGTGGTCCTCAAGATTATTTCAAATCGTGAATACGTGTTAAGTTATCCACAGCATCCAAAAAAAGTAACCATGAAAAGAAATGGTGAACATATATTAAAACATGCTGAAAGGGGAATGGTACAATAAAAAAGGAATTAAAAAACATAGTCCGCATAATATTGATGAGTTGAACAAATTACTACACCTTTTAATTCTTTATCACATTCCTTCATTTGATCTTTCTCATGGCCATCATATTCCCTTATGTCATGTGAAATTCGGCATTCCACCGATGACTGCAGTGCCTAAGCAATGTATAGAACCCCAAGTTATTTGAATGCAGCTGATCAAACTAATGAAGTAGGTGTAACATAGAAAGACAGTCATGGGTTACATCAACCTCTGAAGAAACATACCTGAAAACTTTCTGGAAAAGACATTTTAACATCAGTTGAAGCCAAGCTAGTGTCGTCAGAGCACCTTGTCATGATTGCATCAGAGTCAATACTCTCATCAACAGCAAGCCCCCACTTAGACACAGATGTTACAGCTCCGACATGGACCTAGACACGAAAAAATCATTGCTGAATAAACACTGAGGTTGCTAAATGGCCCATCAAATCACGTGCTCTTCATATATATGTGAAATTTCACATGACGTCTACCAAGGGTCAACCCGAAACAACATTTATGTTAGTTATATTACTAACAAGGGTAAGGTTGCGCACATCCGACTCCCCCAAACCTCCTCAACCTAAATTCAACTGTTGCTTTATTTTCTACATTCCAAGAACAAATAGTTTTGTTTCATACAAGAGCTTCACTATATAAAGATGAATAGGAAACATCAACAACCAGAATTAAAGATGAATGTACTAAGTACAAACCTTCGAATCACCAAGAGGTTCACTGCCCTGAAGCTCCGGACATTCATCTTTCAAGGATGCAGATTGATTTCTCCCCTTCAAATCAGGACTCACATCCTCAGAATTTGAGCCTTCCATAGAGCAACCAGAATCAACAATGATTGTACAAATCTTTGAAACATCAGCAGGTCCAGTCCCCTGAGGTTTCGGAAATTCCTCATCCATGGAGGCAGATCTACTTTCCTCCTCCAAATCAGGATTGCCAACACATACTTCCTCCGAATTTGGCCCTCCAGAAGAACAGCTAACAACACCAAGAACTTGTTTATGATATGAACCTTGAGACTTCAGATAAAGTAGTTCCTCTTTCATTGCCAGATGTTGAGCACGTCCATATCTAAGATTCTCCGTCAGTATATCAATATCTAATTGCATTACCTGTTTTCAATATAGTCCGGGATTTTAATTGATTAGCATTAGATATACATGAAAGCTCACAAGAAACTACACGAATGCACTCAATGAGGTGTTAGAAGAGTAGAAATAAACAAGTCAAAACCGTCTACCTTGACTCTTTCCTTATACTGCTTCAACGCACCCCAGAGAGCCTTGGAAACCTTGCATGACATAGTACTGCCTTTGTATGTTTAAATCAATAGAGGTAACTTTGGGAAGTGAATTTTCACTCATTCTCGACACATGATTTCTTTGGCTTCCACTCAAAAGATATTTGTTGTGTCAATTCCTGAATATGACATGACGTGGCTTCAGAACACACATATACATACACAGACAAGGACAGAGATCGTGTAGACATAAAATGGCTTTAAAACACACATAAGCTCACTGACCTTTTTGCAAGTTTTCTGATGCTGTAGTAGTTATAGAAACATCATTCTACAAAAAGATAAGACCAACACAATAAGTATTAGCAACAATACGGTGGGTCAGGACTAGGAATGGTCATGGGGCGGGTCTAGAGCGGGTCCAGCCAGAACCGGACCCGCACCCTTTACTTTTGTATAGATCCAGACCCGGATCCGGATGCTAAGGGTCTAAAATTTCCAGATTCAGACCCAGACCCTCCGGATATGATGGGTCTAAGGTCCTTAATGTCCTTAACGGGTCTAAAAAAAGTACAACCATAGAATCTAAATAGAATCAAAAATTGGGAAATGATATTTAGAATGAAAAACAAGTACAACTAAAATCTAAAATCAAGTACAAACTACAAATTGAGAATAAAAACAAGCACAAACTACAAATTCCAAATATGATGAACAAACCACAGAAATGGAGAAGCTGCGAAATTGAGAATGAAAACAAGTAAACTACAAATCCTACAATCTAAATAGAATCAAAAATTGAGAAATGAAATTGAGAATGAAAAACAAGTACAAACTAAAATCTAAAATCAAGAAGAAACTACAAATTGAGAATGAAAACAAGTACAAAAACTATAAATTCTAAATATGAAGAACAAACCACAGAAATGAAGAAGCTGTGAAATGAAGACGATGAGACTGACGCCACGTGTGAGAAAGTGTTGAGGGCTGACAGGCTGAGGCTGAGTGAGCACCTCTGCGGTGGAGCAGGCGGCGAGAGTGAGGAAGAAGAGAAGGACTAGTGCCGATTGAAATGGGGTAGCATATGAAGTCAAAAAGATTTAGGGCTAGATATGGACTGGAGTAATATATACTCCTATGAATTATGAAGTGAAATGGGTCAGATCAGAAATTGAGACTATTCCTAGAATATTGCAAATTAAACAATTAATTCCCACTTTGCTTGAAATGGGAAATTATTTCCCACATTACTATCCACGTAGAATAGGTGTGAAAAATTTTACTTTTTTTTTTAATATAACCGTTACATGAAATGGCGGTTTTGTTTAGGGATGTGAACTAAACTGCTAGTTGAAATGGCGTTTTGTGGATTTTTATTTAAAAAAAAAAAAAGTTTAGTAAACCGCCACTTAAAGTGGCGGTTTTGTAGCAGTACAAAACAGCAGATTTTTATTTAAAAAAAAAAAATTAGTAAACCGCCACTTGAAGTGACGGTTTTGTAGCAGTACAAAACAGCAGCTTCGACATTTGCATTTCATTTTGCTCTTCTTCCTTGTTGCTGCTGCCAGTATCACCCTAAAAAAAAAATTTTCTTCACTCTCATTTACTTCAAATTTACAATTCCTCTCATTCAACTAAACTAATCAACTATATTCCCTTCTTCTCCTTGTGTACTAGTTCATTTTCATCCTCATTTACGGTATGAATAAAACCCTAATTTTTTTTTCAATATGCAAATTGTTTCTCTGTTCATTGTTGTTTTGAATTGAAGTTATAAAAACGTTAATTGTTGGTTACATTCTATTGTTTTCATGATTTAAGCTTACATTTTACACATTTGTAGTTGAATTTTAGGATTTGTTTTATATGCATATAAAGTGTTTGATGAAATGCTTCAATGAAAGTTTATTACTTTGTAGGGTTAGTTTAATGGTTTTTGTATATACTTATGGTATTTTTAGCTTTTATATTTGAAATGAACCTTATAATAAGTGTTCTAATACCTTAGTATCACAAATTCTTGTATTCAAATTTACACTTCCCGTTATAGTGTATTGGGGTGAGGAAGTCATGATATTGGTTGCAAATTGGTAGCAAATTGGTGGGGATATTAACATTTACTGTTTGTATTAGTTATGAATAAATTGTATATATTACTGGGCATATTGCTTACTATTACAGATGACATGGCAGCCTTACACAGCGGCTAAGATGGACGCTCTGCCGCACATATGTACATCGGGCCACGAGATTTGGAGATCACGTTTTCCACTTATTTGTTTTGACATCGTCGAGCTACACCTCCTGGATCGTGTTATGCGTCAATTCGGTTTGGAGCAGGTTATTCTGCATGCCTGTGACACCCAACCTCAACTACATGCGATCGATCGAAGGACTGGGGACAAGAACTACGTCCTACGACATAGATCGCATGTAGATGCGTGGAATGACCGAGCATCTCGTTTTGTTCGAGGAGATAACTTCACAGGTCATAGCACTGGCATGTACATGAGTTGGTACAGGCGTATCTCCATATTACGCCTAACGAACACCGCATTTGCGCAGCCAGGATCACATTACCATCCGACAACTACGTTACTGGTACGTCTTCTTTCAACACTCATAACATATAGTAATACTTTAATGTCAGTCTTTTAACAACATAATGATAACGTACAGGCTGAGCGCATCCGATCGGTGCTCATACAGTGCAATGACACGATTCAAGGGGCCGCTACATCGCCGGTTGATGTGAGGTATCGGCTATGTTCTCAGACCCTAGGCTCCATCAACGCGTCATTGACCGATGCATTGAGTCAGGCGGGGTATGAGTACCTCATACCGACTCCACCCGTCATTGGCGAGGTAGATGACACATTTCACACTCCTTCTCCAAGGAGTTCAGCCCATAGAGGTAGCTCTTCTGGAGGATCCAGTTCTCGGTCCACACGAGGTCGCCAGCGTTCATCTACTCGAGGTCGGTCTTCCAGATCGCCATCGTCATCCGGTACTATGTCGCCATTCGTTCCTCCAACTTCCATCACCACTCCTCCTCCACATCCATCGCCTCCGCAAAGAATCATCATATCAGCGTGCTAGTCAACTACGAGCTCCTACTCTTAATGTCATTGCGGAGGTTGACGAGTTCACACCATCATCATCCACCGGTGCGCAA
Source organism: Amaranthus tricolor (assembly GCF_026212465.1). NCBI lineage: Eukaryota > Viridiplantae > Streptophyta > Magnoliopsida > Caryophyllales > Amaranthaceae > Amaranthus > Amaranthus tricolor. The sequence continues at coordinate 19,134,158 of NC_080059.1, read as the reverse complement.
AACAAAAGGGGCTGGGGGTTGTAGTTTGAAAAATTTTGTATATTCTTATATGACTTGAACTTCTTGTATGACTTTCGATAATTATAATATATCTTTGCATTATTTTCAAAATTAATTTTTTCAAATCAAGCCGGTTCGTAATTGATTATTATGGAATAGATGGTATTGAACTAGTTTAATGCATGTTGCGTTCACTGTTTTAAAATGATAGAAAAAAAAAATTCGGGCCACAAGCAAACCGCCACATGAAGTGGCGGTTTACCAGGGACCAAACCGCCACTTGAGATGGCGGTTTGCTACTGAAGGCAAACCGCCATCTCAAGTGGCGGTTTTGTCTAAAAATAAAAAAAAACAAATTTCCACGTGGACGATATTTTGGGAAATACTTTCCCACATAATGCAAAGTGGGAATTTTTTTTTTTAGCCATAATATGGGAAAAGATTCTCAGAAATTCAATTTTTGTCAGGGTCCGGGTCTGGGTTTGAGGAGCGGGTTTAGAGTTGGGTCTAGAAGTCGGGTTCGGGTTTGAATTCGGATATAAACTCTTGGACCCGAACTCGAACCCGTTAATTATTTTTTAGATTCATATTCGATCCAAATTCAATGAGTCTCGAAAAATAAGATCCAGACCCTTAAAAAGGGGCGGGTGTGGGGCGCGTCCAACCGAGTTCTAGACTCATGATCATCCCTGGTCAAGATAATCCATTTATACATAAGCAATAAACACTCAGGAAATTTGTTTGGAAAGCAATCTGAATAGAAATTAAAGCAAAGACCTTTTTTTTCGCCTAAAGATGATGAAGACAACAACAATAATGTATAAATCCTAAAAGATTGGGATTAACTACATAAACCAATATACCAGTTTCAATAGTCGTTCACATGGATTTTTCTTCTCCATTAATCCAAATTATCTACATTTCAATTTGTTAGTCTAGATCTTTTATATCATTTTCCACTCATTTCCTCTGGGATATCTTTGATTCTCCTCGCCCTCTTTTGTCTCCCGAGGTCCAATGTTTGATCTTTACCAATTTGCAAATACCTCATCTTTGCACTTACTTAAACCATCTTGGACAGTTCTTTTTATCTTTTTCTCAACGTATCCAACTCTAAATCCCTTTTAATATCTTCATTTCAAATCCTATCTCTAATGACAGGTCAAAAAAAATTTAGTTTCTATATAATAGCTATCTTCAATAGTTTTAAAAATCAAAGCAATTAGCGACAATAGCTACTTAATATTGCAATATAGTGAAAGTATAAACTATATACACCTATATATGCCTAGTATTCATGGATGGCAAAAGAAACCCATCGAACAAAGAAAAAAAAAACGCATTCTAAAAAATGTAATTATCAAATAAAAAAATAAACTAGTGAATTTGATATCTTCTATGTATTATAATATTCAATTACTCCAGTGTCACTAAGTAGCTCCCACCTACCTAGGGATTGAAGGGTCATATGGACACAATCTAACCCCTATAATAAGTATAACAAAAATGGTGTTTCTGATTTACCCTTTAAATCAAACATCAATTCCTACTTGACATAAATAAGAAGCACACACGATTTGACTATATTATAATTCGTAACCAAAGAACTTTAAGCTTTGGCTCAATTAATACACATCTTTTGTGCATCATGCAACAATAGCAACAATGCAAAAAAAAAAAAAAAAAATAGATCCTCAAATTGTGCAAATTATAATTAATGACAATATTGTATCAAAAGTCAATTGAGAATTGTATTCTCACATAATATTTCACTCAATAGAGACAATTTATAGTTGCATCCTAGTGAAAAATTAATTGTTCAACATAAAATGTCATTATTTTATTTATTGATCCTACGTTTTTTATTCCTATATAAAAATATCATCAAGCGCAATGAACATTAAGGTTTATAACGGTGGAATTCTGCCTTTGGAATAAAAACAAAAGAAGAGTACCACATAAGGTTCTTCAGAATTAAAATATAAAGAAGAAGAAAGCTTAACCAATCAACCAAAAGCAAAAAGCAATCAAATAAATGATCCATACTTTGCCGTCAATACCACTCAACTTTGGTCGTTTTTTCTTTTCATTACCATTTATGTCAATACGTCTCTTCCTACGGGGTACATTTAAAGTTTCTTTGATTTCAAAAAACCTTAAGAGGGAGAATGAGAAATGTTAGTTAATTAAACGAATCGATCTACTAGAGTCTTGAAGCAAATAAAAGTATGCTTTACTTGATTTTCATGTATGGAGAAGCATGTTTGAGCAGAAAGCATGTATCAAAGTAGTCTTCTGCACCAGATCTAACTTTTAAAATCTGGGAAAAAAAAAGATAAATACAATGTTTCGAAAATCGAATTATATAGCTCATCACTCATTTTCGTATACATCTTCACATAACGGTGAACTTTCATCAAAAGTTAAAATGAGATAAAGGAAAATAAAATTGAGAATATGAACACACTAAGTTCATCCCGCGAATAAGTTCATGTAGACGCTTGCTTTCGTTGCTTTCAAATTTTGCTTACTTCAATTTAGCAATAGTCATCGAGAACTAAGGAATTTACTGATGAAGAGAACTTAGCAGAACAGAAAAACAAAGAATCATTGTCAAAGTCGAGCATTATGTCATGTCGAGTCTTAAAAATAATATTTATATGACAATGTAGCTTCTGATAATCAGAATGTTGTCTCAAGTTTCATGTATAACATTATCTTAACTAACAGCTTAATATCCTAAAGGATATTAAATATATGTAAAAAATGTTTCATTAAATCATTAACATCGATGGTTCTCTTTTAATTTTAACAATCTATCATGTTGTTCTCTAGCTAGCATACCATAACACACCTTATTTCCAGTTTTCTTTTCTCTTTTAGCAGCAATAAGATCAACAAAAGTTAGTACAACTTCATTATGTAGAGTTGGCTATATGAACCAACGTATATCAACATGAGAAAATATATTATACTCTTAATGAAAAACAATGGTAAATTTGAGAGAATAAGTGGCACAATCAGCGATAGGATGTTTCAATCGAACTCAAAAAAACAAAAAATTGACATCATCTATATATAAAATGAAATGTTACAAAAAAATATATACACATAACAACATAACAAAAGTCCACTAAATCTATGAACTTCATTCTCCTATAATCTTTTATTCCCTAAAAAGTTCAGCTCTAATTCTAGTAAGAAATGCAAATGCTACTACAAGAGCCAAATCATCCCATGTACAAGTAGGTTGCCAAGAGCGTGCAAGAGAAGCTTGCTTGAACAAGTAAGAGTTAAGACAGTGAAAGACAATCAATAGCATTTGATTCATGTTATTCCAACGAGCAACAAAGAGACATCGTGTGAGCTCCTCAAATGGGCAAAGGTAAGTACTCGAACAAGCAACAAGAGTTGTGCACAGGTATGCTCAACCATGTTTAGATGTGGGAAGCAGGTGACTAAACGAGTAGCATATGTGCTTGAACAAGCATTCTTTGTCTGAACATTGGATTTTGCGTCTTGAACACGTTTGGTTTCAGGAAACTTGAGGAATGATTCCACTAAGCTTTTGTGGTCTGTAAAGAAGGGTCCTATAGACCCAAAACAATGTGTGTTAGCTTGTTGAAACTCATCTCTACAAGAAGCTCTAAAGTGTAGAAGGAGATAGGAACAGTAAACACCACCAATGAGAAAGAGAGAGAGAGAGAGAGAGAGAGAGCAATCTTGTTGAAGATTACTCAATATTGTTTGGGTGAAGAAAGCTCGAGTTAAGAGGTCATTGAACCTAAGATTGATTGTCAAAACACATGTGAAAGAATGCAAACACTAAAAGAGGTAAATTTGTTTCATGTATATTTGCAAACAAACACCATTAAAGGTGTTTGAGCTTAAGAGCCCAACACTTCATGAATTTTTGTATGTTTTGTATATATTTGTAATTGTAATTAAGTGTAATCACCAATAAAAATACAATTTCATGATTGAAGTGGTGCCTTAAGATACCCATTCAGAAACCACTTGTCTTTCCTTTTCTTTTTACTATTTTGTTCTTATCTCGAGAACACATAATCATTGCTTGTTCTTGTTTTTCTTCTCAATTTTACAACATCTATAACTTAAACAACAAAGTCAAAAAAATCATAAAGGTCCCTACACAAGAGACGTTATCTTAAGAGTCCACATACAATTCTATTCCATAATCTATCTATACAGCACGAGGCGGAAATAAGTTGGTCCACATAAAAAAGTAAAAAAAGAATGGGTTCAAGTTAATAAAGTGGATTGATTCGATGTTAATGGTCCAATAGTGGAAGAAAAGAAAGCTCATTTAACTTATTACCATCTTTATCTCCAATGAGTCTTTGATACGAGGAAGATGGATACTTCACTAAATAGTGTGCTGACGTATTAGAAATTTTCTACTGTCCATCTTAATCCAGTTCATATTTTAATTCCTATACGACCATACAACTTGGTCAAACTTAATGGTTTGTAGCAAATTAACACTAGGAATACACTAAAGTACCTTTTGCCATCTAAAATTTCCTTCTAATCTAAGGTAGGACCGATAAACTATAACTGATCCTTAGTTGGTTACATCAGAGTTTTCAGACATCTGTTTAGAAAATGACTTTTTTTCTTGACATTTTGATTAGGTTTTGGTTTTTGGCTATTTGGTTGGTAAAACCAACCAACCAAACATGCACACGAAAATTGACACTTACCAACACAAAATATTTGAGCGATCACGATTAAATTAACAACCAGTTCACTCAAAAAAAAAAAATTAAAACCAGTTTATTCCTTTAAAAGTAAGCATTTCTACTTATGTTAGCATATAGAAATAACTACACTAGACAACAGATATTATATGTCAAACCACAATTAATTTATCAAGCAATATAAAACAAACTCTAAAAATCCATCATACACATAAATTTTACCAATAATTTTTAACCAAACTTTCAAATAACCAAAAAACTAGCACAATCACCTCGATTTTCCTATATTAGAATCAAAAATGTGTCGAAGAGCACGGGGCACCAAACCGGGTTCTTTGATAGATGCAAAAACTATGTGAGTTTTCCCAGAACCACTAGGCCCTAAAGTAGTTAAAAGCCCACTTCTTCCGTTGAGAAACCCTTCAACTATAGGCTTTATCAGCTTCTCATACACCTCTTGCTACAATTAATTCACCTAAAAACTAATTAAATCACTTAAAAATAAAAACCCTGAACATTCACACCCAGAAAAAACGTGGGGAAACAGAAACAATTATCAAACCTGAGAAGAACCAGAAGGAATACATGTAAATATTGGGGGAGAAATCGTAATTGAATGAGAATCATTAACAATAAGAATGCTCTTACAATAATTTCTTAATTTCAACTTCTTTCAAATTTAAAAAATCGTTGACAATCGGTCGTACCCGAAGAAAAACATTTAGAGAATCCGAATGATTTGGGGATTTGATCGACAAATATTTTGGACTTTGATTACTGTCGATATCTATTGATAAAATGTCGTTCAAAGGAAAATTGGAGACTGGTAGGGTTTTCGATGGCGTTGGTCTTGCTCGACGGGGAGGATTTCGGCGAATCGTGATAGTTCAGAAACATTCTAAACTGGAAATCTCCATTTTTGGGTCTTTCTTTTGAGATTCTGTGAAAGATTATTTGAATTGAAAGTCTTTAAATTTTAAATTTTAAATTTTTAAATTTTTCAACGACTAGTAGGTGTTGTGTACTTGTTTGAATTGGCATTTTGGTTTCTGTACGGCTTTTTTAGTTGCTTATTTCTTATTTGTTTAGATAAATAAAAAATTACTTTTTCATTTCATTCAAAATAACTAGATAGATTCCTGTGTCAAAGCATTATTTATTAATTATTTAAATAAAAAATTATTAATCTTATATATATAATTAAGTTATTATTTAACTTTTAAATTATTGTTTTATAGTAATGGTAAAATTCCTTGTAATATAAAAAATAAAAAATAAAAAAACATTCTAATCAAAATAAATAAATAAATAATATAATTATCAATAAAACTTAATTAGTTAACATAATTATTCGGCCTTGCAAATATTCCCACCACTATTAGCGTATGAATATTCAATCTAAAATTAAAATTAACTAAAAGCCTAAATATTAGAATTGAGAGAGAAAACTTTTATTGTTGCAGTGACATGTGTCCAAATCTTCTATTACTTTAGTATATAGTATGATATGATGTATAGATGTATAGATAAATGATGAATTAATAAAATTAAAGATAAAAAATTACCTAAAATAATTTAAGTAGTAGAATTGGGAGGGAAAACTTTTATGGTTGTAGTGACACGTGTCCAAGTCTTTTATTGTTTTAGTACTTCCTCCATTCCATTATACTTGCTACATTTCATTTTTTACGCAATCTAATGCACAATTTTGATTATGTATATCCTAAACTACACTTAGCTAAAAATTAAAAAAATTTAGAGAAAATTCTATGAAACTACCTATTCTATACCTGAATTTGCAAAAAACTACCTTATCTAATTTTTTTTGCAAAAAACTACCTTATATAATACTTTTGTTTGCAAAAGACTACCTTCTAACGGATTTGAGAGTTTGACTGTCAAAACTAACCTTTGACTATCACGTGTGACGCACGTGACCCTTTAATAAGCAAACCTTCCTTCTTCATTTCAGACATTCCCAGCCATTTTCTTGTTGCTGGTGTCACTCTGATAAACAACATGGCCAGACAATGATAGACCGTCCGAGTCACCATGAGCTAGAACCATTTTCTTCTGCATTTTCATATCTTCTCTTTCCAAGTTCTTTACTTTTCTATCCATATCTCTATTTGCCGTCATCCTCTGTTTTAATTCTCCCTTGTCTCGTTCTCTGAAATGGAAAACCATCAAGGCAAAGACCCGCATTGATTCAATCAAATCCTTTTCGGAAGTCTCTGATAATCTTTCCAATGATTGATTCCATTGGTTGCATATTACAAAGATAGGAGGTGCCCCAAAGGCGCTATACCATATTGGGGTTTGCAAGGCCCACATGGAAACACCTCGATCTAAGGGCAGTATCGGCCATCCGGCTCCCAATGACGCAAGTATGCTCACACCTCCTGTACGGTGATCCTCTCGGATCTCACCTAGGAAACTAAACCAACTAGAGGTACTAATCCAGTGGAGTCACGTCAATTAAGCATGATCTAATGCTTTATCAAATGGGAATAACTCCCGCTTTCTACTATTAATGAGTGCCCTGGGATAGCAAAACCCACTGACCAACTCAAACAAATCATGAAATTCACCTATAAAGGAATAATTCTAACTTCAAGACATATCCGATTCTTAGATAAATAAGGGGATGGTCCCCGCCTTCTACTAGTACTCACATTCTCTAAACTAGTCTAGGCGCAAGGATTTCATAATCAATAGCTCTTCATATAAAGTGCACTCACTATTATCTCATAGTTTTGATACAATGCATATTATTACAATAAACATTAATGTCTTAAAGAAAATTGCATATAAGGGTTCGTTACTGCGTGTACATACTTGAAGCTGTTGGCACTATGCAAAAGTTAAAACATTCACCAACATAGGTATGTATAATCTCTTATGAAGTGAGCACCTACCATATTTAAATTAGGTCTTATAAGTCTACTAATCTCATTAAGAGCTACTAAATACTATGAAAAGTAGCCTTTAAACTATTCACTAGTATTAACACATTTTTAGAACATCCGAGCACTCGCCACGCATACTTAAGCTTATAAAATAGAGAATAGCTCGTGACTTAAAATGCATATTTAGACCATCCAACTTTTCAAATCAATTCAATAATAAAATACATTATAAGAAGAATTATTTTATGAATAAAATTAGATTTGTAATACATCAAATTGAAATAGTGATACGATTCACATTACTTTAATATTATTATGTATATTAAGGATTTATATGGAATTAAAATTCTTTATTCTTAGAATCATAATAATACCAATAATTTCAATAACGATAACAAGCCAACCAAAAATTATCCATAACTTTAATCAATTTCAACATCATAATGTGCTATTAATAATGCTTCTAAACCATTATTTGTTCAAATGAAGCGCATCCAACTTTTACCCATCCAACATCAATCCAACAACATATTTTAACAAAATAAGATAATATTTCAACATAAAACTATGAGGAAATAAAAAGAGAAGAAGAATAGCTCACAAAGCTTTCTTAATCACGAAACACCACAAAAACACCAAAAGTATTGCATACTACTATTATTTTCATTCCTGATAATTTCAAGTCTATCCTTGTTCAAATCATCATTACTACTCTTCCCATAATAATTTTTAATTAATTCATGTTCAATTTACCATTACTACTCTTACCTATAACAAGTTGTATATCAATAGTACCGAACAACTACTAACAATTCATCCAACATCACATACAATAATAAAAACCAAATCTAAACTTCAATAACATCATCAACCAAGTTGTCTATGTACTCTAACACTATTAAAACACATCTTGAATACACTATTCAATCCTTAGTCTCAATCCCAATCCAAACCCTAAATTGGAACATTCTTGAATCACAATTTTAACTCTTGCCCATAACAACTCAATATAATTCACTCAAATTACTAGAGAGAAAATATGAAATTAATTGCTCAAAACAAAGGAATAATAAAGAATAGCTTACAAAAATGAGATGGGAGCAAGAAAACAAGTACCCACAAAGCCACTATTGGCGGTGGGTCTAGCAGTCGGAGGTGGCTGTCTGGCGGAAGCTATGGCTGTCCGGAGGCTGTAGGTGGCGGCAGTAGGTGGCAACCATGGAAGAGAGAAGTGAGCTGTGAGGGAGGAAAGGTTTTAGGAATAAATAAGGAGTAGGAGGAGTGAAGAAATAAATGGGGTAGTAGTAATGTAGTATATATCACATTTCATCTCATTCAAACTCTTACCCAATTTAGGTATTTTTACTTTCATGACCCAAATTAACTTAGCCTACACATATTAAATAATTTTTAATTTTCTTTTATCCACTTGGGGAGAAATCCAACACACTATCCATTAAGTATTTTGCAAAATAATGATATTAATAATATGAGTGTCTATTTCATATTAAATATAGCTACTAAATAAATAAAATTTGTTTAATTATTTTAAATGCAACACATTTTTAATTTTATTAATTCTTTTAAATTGATTAAAATAAACATATTATGGCAGAATAAATAATGGAGTGTTACACCCATTCTTGAACATAAGCTTGTACCTGTTACAAAAGAAATTAAACATGCACTAAAATATCATTCCAAAAACTCTATCATTTCTATCACCCCAAAGGCGCCAAGCAAAAAAAATAAAATACACAAAGCGGCTTTTCTACTGTTACAAGCATATAATATAGCACGTAACCAGTTCCGAAAAGAACTAGCATTAAAGAAATCTATTGGTAAAACAAAATTTGTATGAGCCCAAGCCTCTTTAACAAACACACAATCTCTAACGACATGAAGAATATCTCCTGCTTCATCGGAACAAAGCTCACACTTATTTCTTAAATAGCCTAGTTTGCCTCTCCTCCTTAAAGAAATGATTTATTTAAAAGAAAAACTATTCATAATAATTCAATTTTTATCTAATTTTCCTACAATAATCTCAAGTATTGATTAACCTTTGTTTTATTAGACACGATTCATATCCAAACCACACACATCCATAATGTTAACCCGTGAATGTGATATTAATGTGACCTTTGTTTTCATAATTGAAAGGAAGTCTATTCACTAGTGAGAAAAAAAGGTATCTGCTGCTAATCATTTGCTGTGGTTTTTATTATACGCAGCAATAAATAGGAAAAAGAATTAGGAAAAAAAAATAGTCAACAAATGCTGCGGTTTCCTAGTAGCCCGCAACATATAAGCTTGTGGATCATCAAATGCTGCGGTTTTTGCTTTGCCCGCAACATATAACCTCTTCAAAAACCCGCCTTTTAACGTTAAACTGCAAAACATTCATTCTTCATTCTGCTGTTTCATTGTTCAAAAACACGACTGTTTCATTCTCTTTCAAAACCCTCTTCAAAAAACCCATGATTGTTTCTTCTCTTCAATTCCTCTTCTTCATCGTCTTTGTTCTTGCTCTTCTTCATCATTGTTGCTCTTCTTCATCATCTACTGCTTCAAACTGCACGACTGTACGTACATTTTTGTTACTCTTCTTAAACCCACGAAAAACCCACGAAATGGGCTTAGTTCTTGCTCTTGTTCAAGGTATAATTTTTTAAAGCTTAGTTCTCAAACCCATTGTTGTTCAAGCTTCATTAATTGTGTTTTAGGGCTTAGTTTTTTTTATACTAATTTCTTTTTCATTGTATAGGTTATACACAACCCAAAACCCACGAAAATTCAAGGTATAATTTTCATTTTGATTATGTAAAATAGGTTTAAATTTATCATAATTTATCAATGTGTATGTAGTTGTTGTTTTTAAGTTTTAAATTTATCATACATTTCATGTTTTGTTATATTTTTAAGTAATTTGTTATTTGTATGTAATTGTGGTTTTTAAGTTTTAAATTTATCATAATTTTTTTATAGTTTGTAAATTAGGTTTAATTAGGGTTGTTTATGGTTAAATTTATTATTACTTGGGTTAAAAAAATCTTCTTATTAGAATATACATATTTTTTGAACAATTTATAGATTATGATGGTTTACTATTAATATTGTAAACTAGGGTTAAATGAATGATTATTACTTAATTTTGTGGTTAATTAGAGTTTGTTAAGTATATATGTTAAAAGTTGTTATTAATCTTGTTTTGAATTAATTAACCACACTAATTAGGATGACAAAAGATCGTTGTTGGATGTATGGAAGCATTGAATCGTCAGAATTTACTAATGGCGTATTAGAATTTTGTAGTATTGCGGTTGAACATCAAGTTAGGACGGGGGGAGTTGATTTTTATTGCCCATGTGTCACTTGTGGCAATGTATCAAAGGTAGATAGTGTTGATATCCTTAGGGAGCACATACTTCGACGTGGGTTTAGGCCTCAACATCATGTTTGGGTTTGGCATAGTGAGGAGGGAGTTTACATAGAGAAAAGTGTTGTTGAGGACGTCAATAATGTGGCTAATGTCAATGAGGATGTAGTAGATCATGTTGATGGGTATGAGACAGATGAAGAGAACGTCGATGAGGATGTGGATCGTGTTGATGAGATGATGGAGGGAGTTGAGGATGAGTTTGGAAAACGTCCTCGTGTTTTTGACTTGTTGACAGAGGCTTCTCAAAAGCCTTTGTTCCCTGGATGTACAAAGTTCACCAAACTAACAGCAGTGTTGACAATTTTCAACATTAAGTCAAAGTTCAATTGGAGTGACACTAGTTTCACAATGTTATTAGAAAAGTTAGGTGAGATGCTTCCTGAGGGAAATGAACTTCCAAAGTCGACATATTATGCCAAAAAGCTCATGTGTCCTTTCGGCTTAGAGTACGAGAAGATTCATGCGTGTTTGAATGATTGTGTATTGTATCGGCATGAAAACGAGAACTTAGAAGAGTGTCCTAGGTGTGGCTTATTGCGCTACAAGCGTAAAGGGGCTGGTGATGCTAAAGGGCCCCCGGCTAAGGTATTGTGATATCTTCCAATAATACCTAGATTCAAGCACTTGTTTTCTATAAAGAAAGATAAGTTAAATTTGAGGTGGCATGCAGAAAGGGTGAAGAAAGGTCACTTGCTCACACATCCATCTGATTCTCCGGAGTGGAAGAGTATTGATAGGTTGCATAAGACTTTTGGGGATGAGGTTCGTAATTTAAGGCTCGGACTGTGTACGGATGGAATGAACCTATTCGGAAATCTTAGTTCTCAACATAGTACTTGGCCAGTACTGTTAGTGATCTATAATTTGCCACCTTTGTTGTGTATGAAGCGTAAGTATATTATGCTTTCGCTTCTTATCTCGGGTTCTAAACAACATGGCAATGACATAGATGTATATCTTGCACGTCTCGTTGAGGATTTGAGAAAGATGTGGGATGAAGGCGATACCGTGTTTGATGCATATGCTAATGAGGAGTTCACCTTTCGTGTAATGCTTTTACGCACCATTAATGATTTTCCGACATATGGCAACTTATCGGGGTATAAGAACAAAGGGAAGAAAGCATGCCCAATATGTATTGATGACATGGAATCCACGTGGATTCCTAAGTGCAAACACGTATTCATGCACCATCGAAAGTTCCTCCCATGAGATCACCAATATCGTAAGAAGAAGAAGATGTTCGACGGGGAGGTTGAGGACCGTGTAGCTCGTTGACCGTTGACCGATTATGAGGTTTATGAACATGTTAAGGGAGTTGAGACTGTATTTGGCAAAAGGCAAGTGCAAGGGGGTGAAGACCGATTATGGAAAAAAGAATCAATCTTTTGGAAGCTCCCATATTGGAGAGATCTACAGGTTAGGCATTATCTTGACGTTATGCATATAAAGAAAAATGTATGCAATGCCATACTCGGGACTCTCATGAACATTCCAGGTAAGACAAAGGATGTTAGGGCCGTACGAGATTGATTTGAATGTAAGGGTCTTCGTCTGGAGTTGTGGGCACATGTTAAGGTGAGTAAGAAAAGAAAATAGAGTTGATGAAGTTGGTGGCAGTATTAATGGAAAGGGCGGTAAGAAGAAGATAAGTAATGACAAAGTTTATTTTCCTCCAGCTTGCTACACATTGTCCAAAGCAGAGAAACGGGCATTTTGTGAGTCTTTGTATGGCATTAAGGTTCCGTCTGGGTACTCATCCAACATGAAGAGATTCGTGACCCTAAATGGTGAGTTGAATTTGGGAAGCATGAAATCTCACGATTGCTATGTAATGATGTAAGTGTTCTTACCAATTGCAATCCGTGGAATACTGCCAAAACATGTGAGATTAGCTTTTACCGAGCTGTGTTCGTTCTTCAACACAATTTGTAGTAAAGTTCTTAATCCTTTTAAAATTGATGCTCTGCAAGTCGACGTGATTGTAACTTTATGCAAGTTTGAGATGTATTTTCCTCCTTCTTTCTTTGACATAATGGTTCATCTTATTGTCCATCTCGTTCGTGAGATCAAGCTTTTGGGTCCAGTTTTTTTAAGGTGGTGTTATCCTTTTGAAAGACACATGGGTGTTTTACAAAACAAGGTGATGAATCCTGCACAACCCAAAAGGAGTATGGTTCAAGGCACTGTGAGCAATGAGATTAGTAACTTTATAGCCAAGTATTTAGCCATGGCAAAGCCTATTGGACTTCCCACCTCTCGACATGAAGAAAGGCATGAGGGAAAAGGAACAATTGGCTCCAAATCGATCACACCTCCTCGAGACTGTCTTCTACAAGCACACTTGTATGTGTTGCATCATATTCCTGAAGTCCATCCTTTTTTGAGTGAGCATTTAGATATATTGCGCGCAAAATATCCTTGTAAAAGGGATAGGATATTATTGTAGTTGCATAACAAGACGTTTATTGATTGGTTTCATGATTGAGTAATAAGTGAAGAACTTAAGGGTGTATCGAAAATTGTTAAGTGGTTAGCTTTTGGAGCTCGTGATGTTTTCAACAAATATGAGGGTTACGATGTCAATGGCTTCACATTTTGGACTGAGGGTCAAGATAAGAAGTCAATTTATCTACAGAATAGTGGGGTTTCTATTTTGGCGTCATCTACATTTTACGTGAGTGCTAAGGATCAAGCGCCGGTTGATGTTAAATTGGTATACTACGGGCGGGTACATGAAATATGGGAGCTTGACTACTCTACTTTGACTATTGGTCTTTTCAAATGTAAGTGGGTAGATAATAATCGACGATGCATAAAAAATGACGACCCATGTGGATTCACTCTTGTAGACTTAGCTCGTTTGCGTGATAGTGAGGAGCCATTGATACTAGTCGCACAAGCCAAGCAAGTATTCTAAATTGTAGACCCGTCTGATAAAAAATGGTCTATTGTTGTACCGGGAAAAAGAAGCATCCTTGGTATAGGTGATGTTGAGGATGAGGAAGGATATGAAGCTTTTGAAGACTCTCCGCCCTTTATCAATCCAATTTCAGTGGATTAAGATGATGTAGATGTTGGTTATATGCGTGTAGATCACACAAAAGGACTATATTTAAATTAAGTGATTCACAAGGTATGAATTTTAAGGTTTTTAAAGTTGTTTTGGAACTTTCACGAATAAAGTAGCTCAAACTTGGTTTTTTCTGCAAGAAACTTGGCACACAACACTATTTGGTATATATTATTGTGTTGAAGTGGTTAGAATTGTAAATCATAGTCATAGTCATAGAATTGAATTTACGTTCCTATGTTCTAATATATTTCTATTCATACTCTTTCATGTACTGATATACAATGCATCTTTTCAGAGACGAATTTGTCCCCGAGATTGAGAACTCGGATAATGAGCATCATAGTTATGACACTGAAGAGGACCAAATTGTTAGATACGAGCGTATGGCTGAAGACGCTACACCACTTAACAATGATTATGACACTGAAGACGCCCGACTAACGGATGCTCCCACTACCACTAAGAAAAGAAAAGGGCGAGGTCCTACGAAAAATGTCAAAGTCACAGAACCCATGCGTTGGATCAACCCTGTGGAAAATGGCATAGGCAATATGGAAAACAAGTGGGCCTATGTATCCGCAAGATTTCCATATTGTACGCATGGAACGAGGTTCCAAAGGGTTTAAAGAACTCTCTATGGAAGGGAACTGTGGTAAGCAACTTTACTATTTTTATTCATTTAGTTTCATTTTAAAATTAATTTAATTGACACTAATAAATATAAATTTTTTGGTAGAATGTTTTTCACATCGAGAACGATGAGGAGAAGAAGAATGTGTTTCTTTCAGCTGTTGCTGAAAGATTCAAAGATTTCAAATCCAAGCTAGTAACTGGCTGGATCACGAAGAAGCGTGCCCGTACGACCAAAAAGGTCAAAACGGGAAACGAAGGTGGAGAGCAAGAACCTTCGAAGATGCCCTACGAAATATGGGGTCACATATCAAAGAATGAATGGGAGGGTTTTGTTGCCAAAAGAACAATTCCTATTGAAGTTGTAAGTATTCCATATTATATTATAGCTTTTGATTTGAATTTACTTCTTTTGATTCAATCATTAAACTAATATATGACATTTGATTTTTATTGATTAATTAGGAAAAGCGTGGTAAAGCTTCTGAATCAGCAAGCAAAAGGAAGTTTTACCATCGCTTGGGCCCAAAAACGTACGATGAGGTTCGAAAAGAGTGGGTGGATGTGGGTTTATACCCCAATCAAAGTCCAGCCACGCCCTCATCTACGACTACCTCCGCATCCGTGAATACTCCTGCTGGAGATCGGGTGCGAGAATGGTATTGCGGGCTTCACTCCCGAGATGCAAGTGGTAAATTTACCATTACTGATCTGGGAACAAAGAAGGTTGCTGATGCTGTGGTGAGTTTTGAAATTATTAAGTATATCCTTGATTTGTTTTGTATTTTTTGGATTTGATTTACATATACTAATTGTTATATATGTCACTTTTTATTTGAACAGATGGGCTGGAAGGAAAAAGAAGCTACTGGAGAGTTCACCGTAAGAGTCAATATTGATGCATTGCATATGGTCTTAGTGAAAGACCATAGGGGGCGGGTAGTCAGAAAAGGAGGCGTCCATGTGGGGTTAAAGAAGGCATTCGATAAAGAGTGTGTTGCTACCCAATCTCGAAAGATGCCACCTGATGAAGTAGCAACCCTCCGAGCAGAAATTACGAAGGACGCTCTTGCCAAAGTGGCACTCGTGTTGTAGAAGATGAGAGCACACACTGTTGACTTGGCAAACCTGATTGTCGAGGATCAGCAAAGTCAACATGGGGATCTTAACGCTTCGGTCGAGCCAACACCCGAGCCCATTACCCCCGTAGCACCTCAGCCCCCTGAAGGGTGAAATCACACACCGAAGACCATGAACTCCGTTGCTCAAAATCCGGATTCAACTCCCGAGCCAGTGGTACAGGTATATAGTTTTTAAATATATAAGAACTTATTAATTTTCAGCAGGCGACTCCTTGTTCTCTTTTGCTGCTTCAGTTAGGTGAGCTAGTGATGGCGACTTAACTGAGGTTGCATATGGTGTGGCACAGCCAACCAAAGAGGGCCAAACAGTGCATTCGATGCCTGTTACCAGTGGCCACATCAGTGTGACCGTGGAAACTATTCTAAAGGGGTTTGAAAATTTCTCACTCTCGGTTTCAATGCCAGAATGGAGCCTTGAGAAACTATCAGACGCCTTAGGTAGTTTCGTCACATGGCCATATGCTTGGGTCCGATTCAC
Source organism: Amaranthus tricolor (assembly GCF_026212465.1). Taxonomy (NCBI): domain Eukaryota; kingdom Viridiplantae; phylum Streptophyta; class Magnoliopsida; order Caryophyllales; family Amaranthaceae; genus Amaranthus; species Amaranthus tricolor. The sequence goes on along the minus strand of NC_080059.1, from coordinate 19,117,760 downwards.
TACCATGGTAATAATCATTTTTATCTTATTTATTTTTAATTTTTTAATGGCATGCTTACATTAATTTAAGTGTATAAATTGAAATAGCAAAAGAGTCCAAAGGACTCTAGAAAAGAGATCGGTTCCTCATCAAAGGTGTCGACCGGGTCAAAGTCGATGGCAATCACTCCAATTTTGATTGATGCGGAGCTAAAAGATCTCTCTCAAGATTGCAAATGGCTGCACACATTTGCATCTCGCCTTCGTGAGGAAGACCCAATCATTCTAACCCTGCAGAAGGAACAATTCTGCTTTGTTGAGAGCCCATTTGTAATTATTGGTCCTAGTGACATTGGGCAATTCTTGAGAGGAGAAATGTTGAATGTAGCTCTTATCCATGTCTACATGAGGTGATGTTCATTATCTTACAATTTAGGAATTATTCTTTAATTTTATTAACAACTGAATTACTGACAAAATTTTCTTATTCGTGAGTTTAGTGCGGCTTACGAGGAGCTAAATTCTTGCGAACCTCCAATAAAAATTGGATGGTTTTGTCCTGAGTCGACTTCGGGTACTAAAAGCGTAAATGATCCAAATGACGTCAAAGCATACATTGAGACTGCTTTGAATAATTCCCTTGCATCTAATCACACGTTCATTCTGGCTCCATATGTGGAAGAGTAAGTTTTATTTTTGAAAATGAACTTATCTTTTGATTTTTAAGTTCACATAATCTCTAAATTGTTGATTTTAAATTTGCGTTTGTAGTTTGAATTGGATACTCTTGGTCATATGACCTTTAAAGAACACTCTGCACATCTTCGACTCATTAAAAAAACCTCAAAGCTTGCCTCGCAACACAAAGTTCAAAGCCTTGTCGAATGCGTACGTAATTTTATAAATTTTAACAATTATCATTTAATTAAGTGTTACATATATATATATATATATATATATATATATATATATATATATATATATATATATATATATATATATATATGTATATGTATATATATATATATATGTATATATATATATATATATGTATATATATATATATATATATATATATATATATATATATATATGTATATATATATATATATATGTATATATATATATATATATGTATATATATATATATATATATATGTATATATATATATATATATATATATATATATATATATATATATATATATATATATATATATATATTTATGTATATATATATATATTTATATATATATATATATATATATATATATATATATTTATTTATTTATATATATAGTGTTACATTAATAATATTACATGCATTGATATATATATATATATATATATATATATATATATATATATATATATATATATATATATATATATATATATATATATATATATTTCAACACAATGAAGAAAGTGCGTGGAGAAATGGGATCTATATCCAGAGCCACATTTCCGAAATGGACAACAATAAAGGTACACAACAATATTCGATTTATGGGTTTTTAAGCTTTTTTTTGGACTTTCGCGTATAAAGTAGCTCAAACTTGATTTGTTTTGCACGAAACTTGGCACACAAACCTGTTTGATATATATGATTGTGCTGTAGTGGATAGAATTGAAAATAATAGTCATATGCTAGAAATTACGTGCTAAGTTGCGATTTTATTGGTTTTTAAGCTTTTTTGGCACTTTCGAGCATAAAGTAGCTCAAACTTGGTTTATATTGAAGAAACTTGGCACACAACACTATTTGGTATCTATTTTTTTGTTGAAGTGTTTATAATTGAAAATAATAGTCATATGCTACAAACTACGTGTTAAGTTGCGATTTTATGGGTTTTAAAGCTTTTTTGGCACTTTCGCGCATAAAGTAGCTCAAACTTGGTATGTTTTGCACGAAACTTGATAAACAACACTATTTGGTATAAATTATTATATTGAAGTGGTTAGAATTGAAAATAATAGTCATATGCTAGTTTGAAGTTGCGATTTTATGGGTTTTAAAGCTTTTTTGGCACTTTTGCGCATAAAGTTGCTCAAACTTGGTTAATTTTGTATAAAACTTGGCACAGAACACTATTTGGTATATATTATTCTGTTGAAGTGGTTATAATTGAAAATAATAGTCATATGCCAGAAATTACATTTTAAGTTGCAATTTTATGGGTTTTTAAGCTTTTTTGGCACTTTCGCGCATAAATTAGCTCAAACGTGGTTTGTGTTGCACGAAACTTGGCACAGAACACTATTTGGTATATATTATTGTATTTAAGTGGTTTGAATTGAAAATAATAGTCATATGCTAGAAATTACGGCTAAGTTGCGATTTTATGAGTTTTTTTAAGCTTTTTTGACACTTTCGCGCATAAAGTTCCTCAAACATAGTTTGTTTTGCACGAAACTTAGCACACAACACTATTTGGTATATATTATTGTGTTGAAGTGATTAGAATTGAAAATGATATTCATATGCTAGAAATTACATGCTATGTCTCGATTTTATGCATTTTTTAGATTTTATGGCACTTTCGCGCATAAAGTAGCTCAAACTTGGTTTGTTTTGCACGGAATTTGGCACACAACACTATTTGGTATATATTAAGTGTTGAAGTGGTTAGATTTTAAAATAATAGTCATGTGCTAGAAATTACATGATAAGTTGCGATTTTTTGGGTTTTTAAGCTTTTTTGGCACTGTCGCGCATAAAGTAGCTCAAACATGGTTTGTTTTGTACAAAACTTGGCACACAATACTATTTGGTATATATTATTGTGTTTAAGTGGTTTGAATTGAAAATAATAGTCATATTCTAGAAATTACGTACTAAGTTGCGATTTTATGAGTTTTTTTAAAGCTTTTTTGGCACTTTTGCGCATAAAGTTGCTCAAACATAGTTTGTTTTGCACGAAACTTAGCACACAACACTATTTGGTATATATTATTGTGTTGAAGTGATTAGAATTGAAAATGATATTCATATGCTAGAAATTACATGCTATGTCTCGATTTTATGCATTTTTTAGATTTTATGGCACTTTCGCGCATAAAGTAGCTCAAACTTGGTTTGTTTTGCACGGAATTTGGCACACAACACTATTTGGTATATATTAAGTGTTGAAGTGGTTAGATTTTAAAATAATATTCATGTGGTAGAAATTACATGATAAGTTGCGATTTTTTGGGTTTTTAAGCTTTTTTGTCACTGTCGCGCATAAAGTAGCACAAACATGGTTTGTTTTGTACAAAACTTGGCACACAATACTATTTGGTATATATTAAGTGTTGAAGTGGTTAGATTAGAATATAATAGTCATATGCTAGAAATTACGTGTTAAGTTGCGATTTTATGGGTTTTTAAGCTTTTTTGGTACTTTTGCGCATAAAGTTGCTCAAACCTGGTTTGTTCTGCATGAAACTTGGCACACAACACTATTTGGTATATATTATTGTGCTGAAGTGGTATGAATTGAAATTAATAGTCATATGGTAGATATTACATGCTAAGTAGCGATTTTTTGTGTTTTTAAGCTTTTGTGGCACTGTCGCGGATAAAGTTGCTCAAGCTTGGTTTGTTTTGTAAGAAACTTGACACACAACTCTAATTGATATATATTATTGTGTTGAAGTGGTTAGAATTGAAAATAATAGTCATATGCTATAAATTACGTGCTAAGTTGCAATTTTATAGGTTTTAAATCTTTTTTGGCACTTTCACGCATTAAGAAGCTCAAACTTGGTTTGTTTTGCACGAAACTTTGCATATAACACTATTTGGTGTATAGTATTGTGTTGAAGTGGTTAGAATTGAAAATAATAGTCATATGCTAGATATTACGTGCTAAGTTGCAATTTTATGAGTTTTCAATCTTTTTTGGCACTTTCACGCATAAAGAAGCTCAAACTTTGTTTGTTTTGCACGAAACTTGGCACACAACATTATTTGGTATATATATTATTGTGTTGAAGTGGTTAGAATTGAAAATAATAGTAATATGCAAGAAATTACGTGTTAAGTTGCGATTTTATGGGTTTTTATGCTTTTTTGGCACTTTCGCACATAAAGTTGCTCTAACCTGGTTTGTTTTGCATGAAACTTGGGACACAACACTATTTGGTATATATTATTGTGTTGAAGTGGTATGAATTGTAAATAATAGTCATATGGTAGATATTAGATCCCAAGTGGCGATTTTTTTTGTTTTTAGCTTTTTTTGCATTGTCGCGCATAAAGTTGAAACTTGGTTTGTTTTGTACGAAACTTGGCACACAACTCCATTTGATATATATTATTGTGTTGAAGTGGTTAGAAATCAAAATAATAGTCATATGCTAGAAATTACGTGCTAAGTTGCAATTTTATGGGTTTTTAATCTTTTTTGGCTCTCTCACGCATAAAGAAGCTCAAACTTGGTTTGTTTTGCATGAAACTTGGCACACAACACCATTTGGTGTATATTATTATATTGATGTGGTTAGAATTGAAAATAATAGTCATATGCTAGAAATTACGTGCTAAGTTGAGATTTTATGAGTTTTTATTCTTTTTTGGAACTTTCACGCATAAAGGAGCTCAAATTTTGTTTGTTTTGCATGAAACTTGGCACACAACACTATTTGGTATATATTATTGTGTTGAAGTGGTTAGAATTGAAAATAATAGTCATATGTTAGAAATTACTTGTTAAGTTGCGATTTTATGGGTTTTTAAGCTTTTTTGGCACTTTCGTGGGTAAAGTAGTTCAAACTTGGTTTGTTTTGCACGAAACTTGGCACACAACACTATATGGGATATATTATTATGTTAAAATGGTTAGAATTGAAAATACTAGTCATATTCTACAAATTATGTATTAAGTTGCGATTTTCTAGGTTTTAAAGCTTTTTTAGCTTTTTCGCGCATAAAGTAGCTCAAACTTGGTTTGTTTTGCACAAAACTAGGCACAGAAAACTATTTGGTATATATTATTGTCTTGAAGTGGTTAGAATTGAAAATAATAGTCATATGTTAGAAATTACGTGTTAAGTTGCGATTTTATGGGTTTTTAAGTTTTTTTGGCACTTTCGTGCGTAAAGTAACTCAAACTTGGTTTGTTTTGCATGAAACTTGGCACACAACACTTTTTGGTATATATTATTGTTTTGAAGTGGTTAGAATTGAAAATAATAGTCATATGTTAGAAATTACTTGTTAAGTTGCGATTTTAAAAGTTTTTAAGTTTTTTGGCATTTTCGTGCGTTAAGTAGCTCAAACTTGGTTTGTTTTGCAATTTACTTGGCACACAAAACTATTTGGTATATATTATCCTGTAGAAGTGGTTAGAATTAAAAATAATAGTCATATGCTAGAAATTACGTGTTAAGTTATGATTTTATGGGTTTATAAGCTTTTTTGCCACTTTCACGCATAAAGTAGTTCAAACTTGGTTTGTTTTGCACGAAACTTGGCACACAACACTATTTGGTATATATTATTTTGTTAAGTGGTTAGAATTCCAAATTATAGTCATATTCTTGAAATTACGTGTTAAGTTGTGAATTTATGCGTTTTAAAGCTTTTTTCAAACTTTCGCGCATAAAGTAGCTCGAACTTGGTTTGTTTTGCACGAAACTTGGCACACAACACTATTTGGTATATATTATTGTGTTGAAGTGGTTTTAATATAAAATAATAATCATACGCTAGAAATTACGTGTTCAGTTGGGATTTTAAGGGTTTTTAAGCTTTTTTGGCACTTTCTCGCATAAATTAGTTCAAACTTGGTTTGTTTTGCACGAAACTTAGCACACAACGGTATTTCGTATATGTTATTGTGTTTAAGTTGTTAGAAATAAAAATAATTGTCATATTCTAGAAATTACGTGTTAAGTTGCGATTTTATTGGCTTTTAAGCTTTTTTGGCACTTTTGCACATAAAGTAGTTCAAACTTCGTATGTTTTGCACGAAACTTGGCACACAACACTATTTAGTATATATTATTGTGTTAAAGTGGTTAGAATTGAAAATAATAGTCATATTCTAGAGATTACGAGTTATGTTGTGATTTTATGGGTTTTAAGCTTTTTTGGAACTTTCGCACATAAAGTAGCTCAAACTTGGTTTGTTTTGCACGAAACTTGGCACACAACACTATTTGGTATATATTATTGTGTTAAGTAATTCAAAATTAAAGTCATATTCTAGAAATTTCGTGTTAAGTTGTTATTTTATGCGTTTTAAAGCTTTTCTGGCACTTTCGCGCACAAAGAAGCTCAAACTTGGTTTGTTTTGCCAAAAACTTGGGACACAACACTATTTGGTATATATTATTATGTTGGTTTGTTTTGCTGGAAACTTGGTAATTTCGTGTTAAGTTGCGATTTTATGGATTTTTATTCGTGCGTAAAGTAGCTCAAACTTGGTTTGTTTTGCTGGAAACTTGGCAAAAAAAACTTTTTGGTGTATATTATTGTGTTGAAGTGGTTAGAATTAAAAATAATAGTCATATGCTAGAAATTGTGTGTTAAGTTGCGATGTTATGGGTTTTTATGCTTTTTTGCCACTTTCGCGCATAAAGTAGCTCAAACTTGGTTTGTTTTGCACGAAACTTGGCACACAACACTATTTGGTACATATTTTTTTGTTGAAGTGGTTATATTATAAAATAATAGTCATATGCTAGAAATTTTATATTAAGTTGCGATTTTATTGTTTTTAAGCTTTTTTAGCACTTTCGTGCATAAAGGAATTCAAACTTGGTTTGTTTTGCACGAAACTTGGCACACAACACTATTTAGTATTTATTATTTTGTTGAAGTGGTTAGAATTGAAAATAATTGTCATATGCTAGAAATTACGTGTTAAGTTGCGATTTTATGGGTTTTAAGCTTTTTTTGCACTTTCGCGCATAAAGTAGCTCAAACTTGGTTTGTTTTGCACGAAACTTGGCACACAATACTATTTGGTATATATTTTTTTGTTGAAGTGGTTATATTATAAAATAATAGTCATATGCTAGAAATTATATGTTAAGTTGCGATTTTGTTAGTTTTTAAGGTTTTTTGGCACTTTCGTGCATAAAGGAATTCAAACTTGGTTTGTTTTGCATTAAACTTTGGACACTAAACTATTTGGCATATATTATTGTATTGATGTGGTTAGAATTTAAAATAATAGTGATATTCTAAAAATTACGTGTTAAGTTGCGATTTCATGGGTTTTAAAGATTTTTTGGCACTTTGGCGCATAAAGTAGCTTAAAACTTGGTTTGTTTTGCACGAAACTTGGCTCACAACATTATTTGGTATATATTATTGTGTTGAAGAGGTTTTAATTGAAAATAATAGTCATATGCTAGAAATTACGTGTTAAGTTGCGATATTATGTGTTTTTAAGTTTTTTTTGGCACTTTCGTGCATAAAGGAGTTCAAATTTGGTTTATTTTGCACGAAACATGGCACACAACACTATTCGGTATATATTATTGTGTCAAAGTGGTTAAAATGGAAAATAATAGTAATATTCTACAAATTACGTGTTAAGTTGCCATTTTATGTATTTTAAAGCTTTTTTGGCACTTTCGCGCATAAAGTAGCTCAAACATGGTTTGTTTTGCACGAAAGTTGGCACACAACACTATTTGGTATATATTATTGTGTTAAAGTGGTTAGAATTGAAAATCATAGTCATACTCTAAAAATTACGTGATAAGTTGCGATTTTATGGGTTTTTATGCTTTTTTGGTACTTTCGCGCATAAAGTAGATCAAACTTGGTTTGTTTTGCAAGAAACTTGGTACCTAACACTATTTGGTATATATTATTGTGTTGAAGTGGTTATAATATAAAATAATATTCATATGCTAGAAATTACGTGTTAAGTTGTGATTATATGGGTTTTTAAGCTTTTATGGCGCTTTCGCGCATAAATTAGTTCAAACTTGGTTTATTTTGCATGAAACATGGCACACAACACTATTTGGTATATATTATTGTGTTTTTGTAAGAATTGAAAATAATAGTCATATTCTACAAATTACGAGTTGAGTTGCGATTTTATGGGTTTTTAACTTTTTATGGCACTTTCGTGCATAAAGTAGCTCAAACTTGGTTTGTTTTGCAGGAAACTTGGCATACAAAACTATTTGGTATATATATTATGGTGTTGATATGGTTAGAATTAAAAATAATAATCATATGCTAGAAATAACGTGTTAGGTTTCGATTTTATGGGTTCTTAAGATTTTTTTGCACTTTCGCGCATAAAGTAGTTTAAACTTGGTTTGATTTGCATGAAACTTGGCACACAACACTATTTGGTATATATTGTTTTGTTAAAGTGGTTAGAATTGAAAATAATAGTCATATTATATAAATTACGTGTTAGGCTGCGATTTTGTGAGTTTTTAATCTTTTTTGGCACTTTCGCGCATAAAGTAGCTCAATCTTGGTTTGTGTTGTTCAAAACTTAGCACAATACACTATTTGGTAAATATTATTGTATTGAAGTTGTTTTTATAGAAAATAATAGTCATATGCTAGAAATTATGTATTAAGTTGCGATTTTATAGGTTTTTTTAGCTTTTTTGGCAATTTCGCGCATAAAGTAGCTCAAACTTGGTTTGTTTTGCACGAAACTTAGCACACAACACTATTTGGTATATATTATTGTGTTGAAGTGATTAGAATTGAAAATAATAGTCATATGCTGGAAATTACGTGTTAAGTTGCGATTTTATGGGTTTTTAAGCTTTTTTGGCACTTTCGCACATAAAGTTGCTTAAACTTGGTTTGTTTTGCAGGAAACTTGGCATACAACACTATTTGGTATATATTATTGTGTTGAAGTGGTTAGAATTTAAAATAATAGTCATATGCTAGAAATTACGTGTTAAGTTGCGATTTAATGGGTTTTTAAGCTTTTTTGGCACTTTCGTGTATAAAGTAGCTCAAACTTGGTTGTTTTGCTGAAAACGTGAAACACAAAACTATTTGGTATATATTATTGTGTTGAAGTGGTTAGAAATAAAAATAATAGTCATATTCTAGAAATTACGTTTTAAGTTGTGATTTTATGGGTTTTTAAGTTTTTTTGGCACTTTTGCACATAAAGTAGGTCAAACTTGGTTAATTTTGCACGAAACATGGCGCACAACACTATTTGGTATATATTATTGTGTTGAAGTGGTTAGAATTCAAAATTAAAGTCATATGCTAGAAAATACATGTTAAGTTGCGATTTTATGCGTATTTAAGCTTTTTTAGCACTTTCGCGCATAAAATAGCTCAAACTTGGTTTGTTTTGCACGAAAGTTGGGCCACAACATTATTTGGTATATTTTATTGTGTTGAAGTGGTTATATTATAAAATAATAGTCATATGTTAGAAATTACGTGTTAAGTTGCGATTTATAGGTTTTTATTCTTTTTTAGCACTTTCGCGAATTAGAGTAGTTTAAACTTCGTTTGTTATGCACGAGAATTGGCACACAACACTATTTGGTATATATTACTGTGTTGAAGTGGTTAGAATTGAAAATAATAGTCATATGCTCGAAATTACGTGTTAAGTTGCGATTTTATGGGTTTTTATGCTTTTTTGGCACTTTCGTGCATAAAGTAGCTCAAACTTGGTTTGTTTTGCAGGAAACTTCGCATACAAAACTATTTGGCATATATTATTGTGTTGAAGTGGTTAGAAATTAAAATAATAGTCATATTCTAGAAATTACGTGTTAAGTTGTGGTTTAATGGGTTTTTAAGCTTTTTTGGCACTTTCGCGCATAAAGTAGCTCAAACTTGGTTTGTTTTGCAAGAAACTTGGCACACAACACTATTTGGTATACATTATTGTGTTGAAGTGGTTAGAATTTAAAATAATAGTCATATGCTAGAAATTACGTGTTAAGTTGCGATTTAATGGGTTTTTAAGCTTTTTTGGCACTTTCGTGTATAAAGTATCTCAAACTTGTTTGTTTTGCTGAAAACTTGAAACACAAAACTTTTTGGTATATATTATTGTGTTGAAGTGGTTAGAAATAAAAATAATATTCATATTCTAGAAATTACGTGTTAAGTTGTGATTCTATGGGTTTTAAAGTTTTATTGGCACTTTCGCGCATAAAGTAGGTCAAACTTGGGTAATTTTGCACGAAACTTGGCACACAACAATATTTGGTATATATTATTGTGTTGAAGTGGTTAGAATTCAAAATTATAGTCATATGCTAGAAAATACATGTTAAGTTGCGATTTTATGCGTTGTTAAGCTTTTTTTGCACTTTCGCGCATAAAGTAGCTCAAACTTGGTTTGTTTTGCACAAAACTTGGCACACAACACTATTTGGTATACATTATTGTGTTGAAGTGGTTAGAATTTAAAATAATAGTCATATGCTAGAAATTACGTGTTAAGTTGGGATTTAATGGGTTTTTAAGCTTTTTTGGCACTTTCGTGTATAAAGTAGCTCAAACTTGGTTGTTTTGCTGAAAACTTGAAACACAAAACTATTTGGTATATATTATTGTGTTGAAGTGGTTAGAAATAAAAATAATAGTCATATTCTAGAAATTACGTTTTAAGTTGTGATTTTATGGGTTTTTAAGTTTTTTTGGCACTTTCGCACATAAAGTAGGTCAAACTTGGTTAATTTTGCACGAAACATGGCACACAACACTATTTGGTATATATTATTGTGTTGAAGTGGTTAGAATTCAAAATTATAGTCATATGCTAGAAAATACATGTTAAGTTGCGATTTTATGCGTATTCAAGCTTTTTTAGCACTTTCGCGCATAAAATAGCTCAAACTTGGTTTGTTTTGCACGAAACTTGGGCCACAACATTATTTGGTATATTTTATTGTGTTGAAGTGGTTATAATATAAAATAATAGTCATATGTTAGAAATTACGTGTTAAGTTGCGATTTATAGGTTTTTATTCTTTTTTAGCACCTTCGCGAATTAGAGTAGTTTAAAGTTCGTTTGTTATGCACGAGAATTGGCACACAACACTATTTGGTATATATTACTGTGTTGAAGTGGTTAGAATTGAAAATAATAGTCATATGCTCGAAATTACGTGTTAAGTTGCGATTTTATGGGTTTTTATGCTTTTTTGGCACTTTCGTGCATAAAGTAGCTCAAACTTGGTTTGTTTTGCAGGAAACTTCGCATACAAAACTATTTGGCATATATTATTGTGTTGAAGTGGTTAGAAATTAAAATAATAGTGATATTCTAGAAATTACGTGTTAAGTTGTGGTTTAATGGGTTTTTAAGCTTTTTTGGCACTTTCGCGCATAAAGTAGCTCAAACTTGGTTTGTTTTGCACGAAACTTGGCACACAACACTATTTGGTATACATTATTGTGTTGAAGTGGTTAGAATTTAAAATAATAGTCATATGCTAGAAATTACGTGTTAAGTTTCGATTTAATGGGTTTTTAAGCTTTTTTGGCACTTTCGTGTATAAAGTATCTCAAACTTGTTTGTTTTGCTGAAAAGTTGAAACACAAAACTTTTTGGTATATATTATTGTGTTGAAGTGGTTAGAAATAAAAATAATAGTCATATTCTAGAAATTACGTGTTAAGTTGTGATTTTATGGGTTTTAAAGTTTTTTTGGCACTTTCGCGCATAAAGTACGTCAAACTTGCTTAATTTTGCACGAAACTTGGCACACAACACTATTTGGTATATATTATTGTGTTGAAGTGGTTAGAATTCAAAATTATAGTCATATGCTAGAAAATACATGTTAAGTTGCGATTTTATGCGTATTTAAGCTTTTTTGGCACTTTCGCGCATAAAGTAGCTCAAACTTGGTTTGTTTTGCACGAAACTTGGGCCACAACATTATTTGGTATATTTTATTGTGTTGAAGTGGTTATAATATAAAATAATAGTCATATGTTAGAAATTACGTGTTAAGTTGCGATTTATAGGTTTTTATTCTTTTTTAGCACTTTCGCGAATTAAAGTAGTTTAAACTTCGTTTGTTTTGCACGAGAATTGGCACACAACACTATTTGGTATATATTACTGTGTTAAAGTGGTTAGAATTGAAAATAATAGTCATATGCTCGAAATTACGTGTTAAGTTGCGATTTTATGGGTTTTTATGCTTTTTTGGCACTTTCGTGCATAAAGTAGCTCAAACTTGGTTTGTTTTGCAGGAAACTTCGCATACAAAACTATTTGGCATATATTATTGTGTTGAAGTGGTTAGAATTTAAAATAATAGTCATATTCTAGAAATTACGTGTTAAGTTGTGGTTTAATGGGTTTTTAAGCTTTTTTGGCACTTTCGCGCATAAAGTAGCTCAAACTTGGTTTGTTTTGCACGAAACTTGGCACACAACACTATTTGTTACATATATTATTGTGTTGGAGTGATTAGAATTTAAAATAATAGTCATATGCTAGAAATTACGCGTTAAGTTGCGATTTTATGGGTTGTTAATCTTTTTTGGCACTTTCGCGCATAAAGTAGTTCAAACATGGTTTGTTTTGCCCGAAAATTGGCACACAACACGATTTGGTGGAGTGATTAGAATTTAAAATAATAGCCATATGCTAGAAATTACGTGTTAAGTTGCGATTTTATGCGTTGTTAAGCTTTTTTTGCACTTTCGCGCATAAAGTAGCTCAAACTTGGTTTGTTTTGCACGAAACTTGGCACACAACACTATTTGGTATATATTATTGTGTTGAAGTGGTTAGAATTTAAAATAATAGTCATATGCTAGAAATTACGTGTTAAGTTGCGATTTAATGGGTTTTAAGCTTTTTTGGCACTTTCGTGTATAAAGTAGCTCAAACTTGGTTGTTTTGCTGGAAACTTGAAACACAAAACTATTTGGTATATATTATTGTGTTGAAGTGGTTAGAAATAAAAATAATAGTCATATTCTAGAAATTACGTGTTAAGTTGTGATTTTATGGGTTTTAAAGTTTTTTTGGCACTTTCACGCATAAAGTAGGTCAAACTTGGTTAATTTTGCACGAAACATGGCACACAACACTATTTGGTATATATTATTGTGTTGAAGTGGTTAGAATTCAAAATTATAGTCATATGCTAGAAAATACATGTTAAGTTGCGATTTTATGCGTATTTAAGCTTTTTTGGCACTTTCGCGCATAAAGTAGCTCAAACTTGGTTTGTTTTGCACGAAACTTGGGCCACAACATTATTTGGTATATTTTATTGTGTTGAAGTGGTTATAATATAAAATAATAGTCATATGTTAGAAATTACGTGTTAAGTTGCGATTTATAGGTTTTTATTCTTTTTTAGCACTTTCGCGAATTAAAGTAGTTTAAACTTCGTTTGTTTTGCACGAGAATTGGCACACAACACTATTTGGTATATATTACTGTGTTAAAGTGGTTAGAATTGAAAATAATAGTCATATGCTCGAAATTACGTGTTAAGTTGCGATTTTATGGGTTTTTATGCTTTTTTGGCACTTTCGTGCATAAAGTAGCTCAAACTTGGTTTGTTTTGCAGGAAACTTCGCATACAAAACTATTTGGCATATATTATTGTGTTGAAGTGGTTAGAATTTAAAATAATAGTCATATTCTAGAAATTACTTGTTAAGTTGTGGTTTAATGGGTTTTAAAGCTTTTTTGGCACTTTCGCGCATAAAGTAGCTCAAACTTAGTTTGTTTTGCACGAAACTTGGCACACAACACTATTTGTTACATATATTATTGTGTTGGAGTGATTAGAATTTAAAATAATAGTCATATGCTAGAAATTACGCGTTAAGTTGCGATTTTATGGGTTGTTAATCTTTTTTGGCACTTTCGCGCATAAAGTAGTTCAAACATGGTTTGTTTTGCACGAAAATTGGCACACAACACGATTTGGTGGAGTGATTAGAATTTAAAATAATAGCCATATGCTAGAAATTACGTGTTAAGTTGCGATTTTATGCGTTGTTAAGCTTTTTTTGCACTTTCGCGCATAAAGTAGCTCAAACTTGGTTTGTTTTGCACGAAACTTGGCACACAACACTATTTGGTATATATTATTGTGTTGAAGTGGTTAGAATTTAAAATAATAGTCATATGCTAGAAATTACGTGTTAAGTTGCGATTTAATGGGTTTTAAGCTTTTTTGGCACTTTCGTGTATAAAGTAGCTCAAACTTGGTTGTTTTGCTGGAAACTTGAAACACAAAACTATTTGGTATATATTATTGTGTTGAAGTGGTTAGAAATAAAAATAATAGTCATATTCTAGAAATTACGTGTTAAGTTGTGATTTTATGGGTTTTAAAGTTTTTTTGGCACTTTGACGCATAAAGTAGGTCAAACTTGGTTAATTTTGCACGAAAGTTGGCACACAACACTATTTGGTATATATTATTGTGTTGAAGTGGTTAGAATTCAAAATTATAGTCATATGTTAGAAAATACATGTTAAGTTGCGATTTTATGCGTATTTAAGCTTTTTTGGCACTTTCGCGCATAAAGTAGCTCAAACTTGGTTTGTTTTGCACGAAACTTGGGCCACAACATTATTTGGTATATTTTATTGTGTTGAAGTGGTTATAATATAAAATAATAGTCATATGTTAGAAATTACGTGTTAAGTTGCGATTTATAGGTTTTTATTCTTTTTTAGCACTTTCGCGAATTAAAGTAGTTTAAACTTCGTTTGTTTTGCACGAGAATTGGCACACAACACTATTTGGTATATATTACTGTGTTAAAGTGGTTAGAATTGAAAATAATAGTCATATGCTCGAAATTACGTGTTAAGTTGCGATTTTATGGGTTTTTATGGTTTTTTGGCACTTTCGTGCATAAAGTAGCTCAAACTTGGTTTGTTTTGCAGGAAACTTCGCATACAAAACTATTTGGCATATATTATTGTGTTGAAGTGGTTAGAATTTAAAATAATAGTCATATTCTAGAAATTACGTGTTAAGTTGTGGTTTAATGGGTTTTTAAGCTTTTTTGGCACTTTCGCGCATAAAGTAGCTCAAACTTGGTTTGTTTTGCACGAAACTTGGCACACAACACTATTTGTTACATATATTATTGTGTTGGAGTGATTAGAATTTAAAATAATAGTCATATGCTAGAAATTACGCGTTAAGTTGCGATTTTATGGGTTGTTAATCTTTTTTGGCACTTTCGCGCATAAAGTAGTTCAAACATGGTTTGTTTTGCCCGAAAATTGGCACACAACACGATTTGGTGGAGTGATTAGAATTTAAAATAATAGCCATATGCTAGAAATTACGTGTTAAGTTGCGATTTTATGCGTTGTTAAGCTTTTTTTGCACTTTCGCGCATAAAGTAGCTCAAACTTGGTTTGTTTTGCACGAAACTTGGCACACAACACTATTTGGTATATATTATTGTGTTGAAGTGGTTAGAATTTAAAATAATAGTCATATGCTAGAAATTACGTGTTAAGTTGCGATTTAATGGGTTTTAAGCTTTTTTGGCACTTTCGTGTATAAAGTAGCTCAAACTTGGTTGTTTTGCTGGAAACTTGAAACACAAAACTATTTGGTATATATTATTGTGTTGAAGTGGTTAGAAATAAAAATAATAGTCATATTCTAGAAATTACGTGTTAAGTTGTGATTTTATGGGTTTTAAAGTTTTTTTGGCACTTTCACGCATAAAGTAGGTCAAACTTGGTTAATTTTGCACGAAACATGGCACACAACACTATTTGGTATATATTATTGTGTTGAAGTGGTTAGAATTCAAAATTATAGTCATATGCTAGAAAATACATGTTAAGTTGCGATTTTATGCGTATTTAAGCTTTTTTGGCACTTTCGCGCATAAAGTAGCTCAAACTTGGTTTGTTTTGCACGAAACTTGGGCCACAACATTATTTGGTATATTTTATTGTGTTGAAGTGGTTATAATATAAAATAATAGTCATATGTTAGAAATTACGTGTTAAGTTGCGATTTATAGGTTTTTATTCTTTTTTAGCACTTTCGCGAATTAAAGTAGTTTAAACTTCGTTTGTTTTGCACGAGAATTGGCACACAACACTATTTGGTATATATTACTGTGTTAAAGTGGTTAGAATTGAAAATAATAGTCATATGCTCGAAATTACGTGTTAAGTTGCGATTTTATGGGTTTTTATGCTTTTTTGGCACTTTCGTGCATAAAGTAGCTCAAACTTGGTTTGTTTTGCAGGAAACTTCGCATACAAAACTATTTGGCATATATTATTGTGTTGAAGTGGTTAGAATTTAAAATAATAGTCATATTCTAGAAATTACGTGTTAAGTTGTGTTTTAATGGGTTTTTAAGCTTTTTTGGCACTTTCGCGCATAAAGTAGCTCAAACTTGGTTTGTTTTGCACGAAACTTGGCACACAACACTCTTTGTTACATATATTATTGTGTTGGAGTGATTAGAATTTAAAATAATAGTCATATGCTAGAAATTACGCGTTAAGTTGCGATTTTATGGGTTGTTAATCTTTTTTGGCACTTTCGCGCATAAAGTAGTTCAAACATGGTTTGTTTTGCCCGAAAATTGGCACACAACACGATTTGGTGGAGTGATTAGAATTTAAAATAATAGCCATATGCTAGAAATTACGTGTTAAGTTGCGATTTTATGCGTTGTTAAGCTTTTTTTGCACTTTCGCGCATAAAGTAGCTCAAACTTGGTTTGTTTTGCACGAAACTTGGCACACAACACTATTTGGTATATATTATTGTGTTGAAGTGGTTAGAATTTAAAATAATAGTCATATGCTAGAAATTACGTGTTAAGTTGCGATTTAATGGGTTTTAAGCTTTTTTGGCACTTTCGTGTATAAAGTAGCTCAAACTTGGTTGTTTTGCTGGAAACTTGAAACACAAAACTTTTTGGTATATATTATTGTGTTGAAGTGGTTAGAAATAAAAATAATAGTCATATTCTAGAAATTACGTGTTAAGTTGTGATTTTATGGGTTTTAAAGTTTTTTTGGCACTTTCACGCATAAAGTAGGTCAAACTTGGTTAATTTTGCACGAAACATGGCACACAACACTATTTGGTATATATTATTGTGTTGAAGTGGTTAGAATTCAAAATTATAGTCATATGCTAGAAAATACATGTTAAGTTGCGATTTTATGCGTATTTAAGCTTTTTTGGCACTTTCGCGCATAAAGTAGCTCAAACTTGGTTTGTTTTGCACGAAACTTGGGCCACAACATTATTTGGTATATTTTATTGTGTTGAAGTGGTTATAATATAATATAATAGTCATATGTTAGAAATTACGTGTTAAGTTGCGATTTATAGGTTTTTATTCTTTTTTAGCACTTTCGCGAATTAAAGTAGTTTAAACTTCGTTTGTTTTGCACGAGAATTGGCACACAACACTATTTGGTATATATTACTGTGTTAAAGTGGTTAGAATTGAAAATAATAGTCATATGCTCGAAATTACGTGTTAAGTTGCGATTTTATGGGTTTTTATGCTTTTTTGGCACTTTCGTGCATAAAGTAGCTCAAACTTGGTTTGTTTTGCAGGAAACTTCGCATACAAAACTATTTGGCATATATTATTGTGTTGAAGTGGTTAGAATTTAAAATAATAGTCATATTCTAGAAATTACTTGTTAAGTTGTGGTTTAATGGGTTTTAAAGCTTTTTTGGCACTTTCGCGCATAAAGTAGCTCAAACTTAGTTTGTTTTGCACGAAACTTGGCACACAACACTATTTGTTACATATATTATTGTGTTGGAGTGATTAGAATTTAAAATAATAGTCATATGCTAGAAATTACGCGTTAAGTTGCGATTTTATGGGTTGTTAATCTTTTTTGGCACTTTCGCGCATAAAGTAGTTCAAACATGGTTTGTTTTGCACGAAAATTGGCACACAACACGATTTGGTGGAGTGATTAGAATTTAAAATAATAGCCATATGCTAGAAATTACGTGTTAAGTTGCGATTTTATGCGTTGTTAAGCTTTTTTTGCACTTTCGCGCATAAAGTAGCTCAAACTTGGTTTGTTTTGCACGAAACTTGGCACACAACACTATTTGGTATATATTATTGTGTTGAAGTGGTTAGAATTTAAAATAATAGTCATATGCTAGAAATTACGTGTTAAGTTGCGATTTAATGGGTTTTAAGCTTTTTTGGCACTTTCGTGTATAAAGTAGCTCAAACTTGGTTGTTTTGCTGGAAACTTGAAACACAAAACTATTTGGTATATATTATTGTGTTGAAGTGGTTAGAAATAAAAATAATAGTCATATTCTAGAAATTACGTGTTAAGTTGTGATTTTATGGGTTTTAAAGTTTTTTTGGCACTTTGACGCATAAAGTAGGTCAAACTTGGTTAATTTTGCACGAAAGTTGGCACACAACACTATTTGGTATATATTATTGTGTTGAAGTGGTTAGAATTCAAAATTATAGTCATATGTTAGAAAATACATGTTAAGTTGCGATTTTATGCGTATTTAAGCTTTTTTGGCACTTTCGCGCATAAAGTAGCTCAAACTTGGTTTGTTTTGCACGAAACTTGGGCCACAACATTATTTGGTATATTTTATTGTGTTGAAGTGGTTATAATATAAAATAATAGTCATATGTTAGAAATTACGTGTTAAGTTGCGATTTATAGGTTTTTATTCTTTTTTAGCACTTTCGCGAATTAAAGTAGTTTAAACTTCGTTTGTTTTGCACGAGAATTGGCACACAACACTATTTGGTATATATTACTGTGTTAAAGTGGTTAGAATTTAAAATAATAGTCATATGCTAGAAATTACGTGTTAAGTTGCGATTTAATGGGTTTTTAAGCTTTTTTGGCACTTTCGTGTATAAAGTATCTCAAACTTGTTTGTTTTGCTGAAAACTTGAAACACAAAACTTTTTGGTATATATTATTGTGTTGAAGTGGTTAGAAATAAAAATAATAGTCATATTCTAGAAATTACGTGTTAAGTTGTGATTTTATGGGTTTTAAAGTTTTTTTGGCACTTTCGCGCATAAAGTACGTCAAACTTGCTTAATTTTGCACGAAACTTGGCACACAACACTATTTGGTATATATTATTGTGTTGAAGTGGTTAGAATTCAAAATTATAGTCATATGCTAGAAAATACATGTTAAGTTGCGATTTTATGCGTATTTAAGCTTTTTTGGCACTTTCGCGCATAAAGTAGCTCAAACTTGGTTTGTTTTGCACGAAACTTGGGCCACAACATTATTTGGTATATTTTATTGTGTTGAAGTGGTTATAATATAAAATAATAGTCATATGTTAGAAATTACGTGTTAAGTTGCGATTTATAGGTTTTTATTCTTTTTTAGCACTTTCGCGAATTAAAGTAGTTTAAACTTCGTTTGTTTTGCACGAGAATTGGCACACAACACTATTTGGTATATATTACTGTGTTAAAGTGGTTAGAATTGAAAATAATAGTCATATGCTCGAAATTACGTGTTAAGTTGCGATTTTATGGGTTTTTATGCTTTTTTGGCACTTTCGTGCATAAAGTAGCTCAAACTTGGTTTGTTTTGCAGGAAACTTCGCATACAAAACTATTTGGCATATATTATTGTGTTGAAGTGGTTAGAATTTAAAATAATAGTCATATTCTAGAAATTACGTGTTAAGTTGTGGTTTAATGGGTTTTTAAGCTTTTTTGGCACTTTCGCGCATAAAGTAGCTCAAACTTGGTTTGTTTTGCACGAAACTTGGCACACAACACTATTTGTTACATATATTATTGTGTTGGAGTGATTAGAATTTAAAATAATAGTCATATGCTAGAAATTACGCGTTAAGTTGCGATTTTATGGGTTGTTAATCTTTTTTGGCACTTTCGCGCATAAAGTAGTTCAAACATGGTTTGTTTTGCCCGAAAATTGGCACACAACACGATTTGGTGGAGTGATTAGAATTTAAAATAATAGCCATATGCTAGAAATTACGTGTTAAGTTGCGATTTTATGCGTTGTTAAGCTTTTTTTGCACTTTCGCGCATAAAGTAGCTCAAACTTGGTTTGTTTTGCACGAAACTTGGCACACAACACTATTTGGTATATATTATTGTGTTGAAGTGGTTAGAATTTAAAATAATAGTCATATGCTAGAAATTACGTGTTAAGTTGCGATTTAATGGGTTTTAAGCTTTTTTGGCACTTTCGTGTATAGAGTAGCTCAAACTTGGTTGTTTTGCTGGAAACTTGAAACACAAAACTATTTGGTATATATTATTGTGTTGAAGTGGTTAGAAATAAAAATAATAGTCATATTCTAGAAATTACGTGTTAAGTTGTGATTTTATGGGTTTTAAAGTTTTTTTGGCACTTTCACGCATAAAGTAGGTCAAACTTGGTTAATTTTGCACGAAACATGGCACACAACACTATTTGGTATATATTATTGTGTTGAAGTGGTTAGAATTCAAAATTATAGTCATATGCTAGAAAATACATGTTAAGTTGCGATTTTATGCGTATTTAAGCTTTTTTGGCACTTTCGCGCATAAAGTAGCTCAAACTTGGTTTGTTTTGCACGAAACTTGGGCCACAACATTATTTGGTATATTTTATTGTGTTGAAGTGGTTATAATATAAAATAATAGTCATATGTTAGAAATTACGTGTTAAGTTGCGATTTATAGGTTTTTATTCTTTTTTAGCACTTTCGCGAATTAAAGTAGTTTAAACTTCGTTTGTTTTGCACGAGAATTGGCACACAACACTATTTGGTATATATTACTGTGTTAAAGTGGTTAGAATTGAAAATAATAGTCATATGCTCGAAATTACGTGTTAAGTTGCGATTTTATGGGTTTTTATGCTTTTTTGGCACTTTCGTGCATAAAGTAGCTCAAACTTGGTTTGTTTTGCAGGAAACTTCGCATACAAAACTATTTGGCATATATTATTGTGTTGAAGTGGTTAGAATTTAATATAATAGTCATATTCTAGAAATTACTTGTTAAGTTGTGGTTTAATGGGTTTTAAAGCTTTTTTGGCACTTTCGCGCATAAAGTAGCTCAAACTTAGTTTGTTTTGCACGAAACTTGGCACACAACACTATTTGTTACATATATTATTGTGTTGGAGTGATTAGAATTTAAAATAATAGTCATATGCTAGAAATTACGCGTTAAGTTGCGATTTTATGGGTTGTTAATCTTTTTTGGCACTTTCGCGCATAAAGTAGTTCAAACATGGTTTGTTTTGCACGAAAATTGGCACACAACACGATTTGGTGGAGTGATTAGAATTTAAAATAATAGCCATATGCTAGAAATTACGTGTTAAGTTGCGATTTTATGCGTTGTTAAGCTTTTTTTGCACTTTCGCGCATAAAGTAGCTCAAACTTGGTTTGTTTTGCACGAAACTTGGCACACAACACTATTTGGTATATATTATTGTGTTGAAGTGGTTATAATTTAAAATAATAGTCATATGCTAGAAATTACGTGTTAAGTTGCGATTTAATGGGTTTTAAGCTTTTTTGGCACTTTCGTGTATAAAGTAGCTCAAACTTGGTTGTTTTGCTGGAAACTTGAAACACAAAACTATTTGGTATATATTATTGTGTTGAAGTGGTTAGAAATAAAAATAATAGTCATATTCTAGAAATTACGTGTTAAGTTGTGATTTTATGGGTTTTAAAGTTTTTTTGGCACTTTGACGCATAAAGTAGGTCAAACTTGGTTAATTTTGCACGAAAGTTGGCACACAACACTATTTGGTATATATTATTGTGTTGAAGTGGTTAGAATTCAAAATTATAGTCATATGTTAGAAAATACATGTTAAGTTGCGATTTTATGCGTATTTAAGCTTTTTTGGCACTTTCGCGCATAAAGTAGCTCAAACTTGGTTTGTTTTGCACGAAACTTGGGCCACAACATTATTTGGTATATTTTATTGTGTTGAAGTGGTTATAATATAAAATAATAGTCATATGTTAGAAATTACGTGTTAAGTTGCGATTTATAGGTTTTTATTCTTTTTTAGCACTTTCGCGAATTAAAGTAGTTTAAACTTCGTTTGTTTTGCACGAGAATTGGCACACAACACTATTTGGTATATATTACTGTGTTAAAGTGGTTAGAATTGAAAATAATAGTCATATGCTCGAAATTACGTGTTAAGTTGCGATTTTATGGGTTTTTATGCTTTTTTGGCACTTTCGTGCATAAAGTAGCTCAAACTTGGTTTGTTTTGCAGGAAACTTCGCATACAAAACTATTTGGCATATATTATTGTGTTGAAGTGGTTAGAATTTAAAATAATAGTCATATTCTAGAAATTACGTGTTAAGTTGTGGTTTAATGGGTTTTTAAGCTTTTTTGGCACTTTCGCGCATAAAGTAGCTCAAACTTGGTTTGTTTTGCACGAAACTTGGCACACAACACTATTTGTTACATATATTATTGTGTTGGAGTGATTAGAATTTAAAATAATAGTCATATGCTAGAAATTACGCGTTAAGTTGCGATTTTATGGGTTGTTAATCTTTTTTGGCACTTTCGCGCATAAAGTAGTTCAAACATGGTTTGTTTTGCCCGAAAATTGGCACACAACACGATTTGGTGGAGTGATTAGAATTTAAAATAATAGCCATATGCTAGAAATTACGTGTTAAGTTGCGATTTTATGCGTTGTTAAGCTTTTTTTGCACTTTCGCGCATAAAGTAGCTCAAACTTGGTTTGTTTTGCACGAAACTTGGCACACAACACTATTTGGTATATATTATTGTGTTGAAGTGGTTAGAATTTAAAATAATAGTCATATGCTAGAAATTACGTGTTACGTTGCGATTTAATGGGTTTTAAGCTTTTTTGGCACTTTCGTGTATAAAGTAGCTCAAACTTGGTTGTTTTGCTGGAAACTTGAAACACAAAACTATTTGGTATATATTATTGTGTTGAAGTGGTTAGAAATAAAAATAATAGTCATATTCTAGAAATTACGTGTTAAGTTGTGATTTTATGGGTTTTAAAGTTTTTTTGGCACTTTCACGCATAAAGTAGGTCAAACTTGGTTAATTTTGCACGAAAGTTGGCACACAACACTATTTGGTATATATTATTGTGTTGAAGTGGTTAGAATTCAAAATTATAGTCATATGCTAGAAAATACATGTTAAGTTGCAATTTTATGCGTATTTAAGCTTTTTTGGCACTTTCGCGCATAAAGTAGCTCAAACTTGGTTTGTTTTGCACGAAACTTGGGCCACAACATTATTTGGTATATTTTATTGTGTTGAAGTGGTTATAATATAAAATAATAGTCATATGTTAGAAATTACGTGTTAAGTTGCGATTTATAGGTTTTTATTCTTTTTTAGCACTTTCGCGAATTAAAGTAGTTTAAACTTCGTTTGTTTTGCACGAGAATTGGCACACAACACTATTTGGTATATATTACTGTGTTAAAGTGGTTAGAATTGAAAATAATAGTCATATGCTCGAAATTACGTGTTAAGTTGCGATTTTATGGGTTTTTATGCTTTTTTGGTACTTTCGTGCATAAAGTAGCTCAAACTTGGTTTGTTTTGCAAGAAACTTCGCATACAAAACTATTTGGCATATATTATTGTGTTGAAGTGGTTAGAATTTAAAATAATAGTCATATTCTAGAAATTACTTGTTAAGTTGTGGTTTAATGGGTTTTAAAGCTTTTTTGGCACTTTCGCGCATAAAGTAGCTCAAACTTAGTTTGTTTTGCACGAAACTTGGCACACAACACTATTTGTTACATATATTATTGTGTTGGAGTGATTAGAATTTAAAATAATAGTCATATGCTAGAAATTACGCGTTAAGTTGCGATTTTATGGGTTGTTAATCTTTTTTGGCACTTTCGCGCATAAAGTAGTTCAAACATGGTTTGTTTTGCACGAAAATTGGCACACAACACGATTTGGTGGAGTGATTAGAATTTAAAATAATAGCCATATGCTAGAAATTACGTGTTAAGTTGCGATTTTATGCGTTGTTAAGCTTTTTTTGCACTTTCGCGCATAAAGTAGCTCAAACTTGGTTTGTTTTGCACGAAACTTGGCACACAACACTATTTGGTATATATTATTGTGTTGAAGTGGTTAGAATTTAAAATAATAGTCATATGCTAGAAATTACGTGTTAAGTTGCGATTTAATGGGTTTTAAGCTTTTTTGGCACTTTCGTGTATAAAGTAGCTCAAACTTGGTTGTTTTGCTGGAAACTTGAAACACAAAACTATTTGGTATATATTATTGTGTTGAAGTGGTTAGAAATAAAAATAATAGTCATATTCTAGAAATTACGTGTTAAGTTGTGATTTTATGGGTTTTAAAGTTTTTTTGGCACTTTGACGCATAAAGTAGGTCAAACTTGGTTAATTTTGCACGAAAGTTGGCACACAACACTATTTTGTATATATTATTGTGTTGAAGTGGTTAGAATTCAAAATTATAGTCATATGTTAGAAAATACATGTTAAGTTGCGATTTTATGCGTATTTAAGCTTTTTTGGCACTTTCGCGCATAAAGTAGCTCAAACTTGGTTTGTTTTGCACGAAACTTGGGCCACAACATTATTTGGTATATTTTATTGTGTTGAAGTGGTTATAATATAAAATAATAGTCATATGTTAGAAATTACGTGTTAAGTTCCGATTTATAGGTTTTTATTCTTTTTTAGCACTTTCGCGAATTAAAGTAGTTTAAACTTCGTTTGTTTTGCACGAGAATTGGCACACAACACTATTTGGTATATATTACTGTGTTAAAGTGGTTAGAATTGAAAATAATAGTCATATGCTCGAAATTACGTGTTAAGTTGCGATTTTATGGGTTTTTATGCTTTTTTTGGCACTTTCGTGCATAAAGTAGCTCAAACTTGGTTTGTTTTGCAGGAAACTTCGCATACAAAACTATTTGGCATATATTATTGTGTTGAAGTGGTTAGAATTTAAAATAATAGTCATATTCTAGAAATTACGTGTTAAGTTGTGGTTTAATGGGTTTTTAAGCTTTTTTGGCACTTTCGCGCATAAAGTAGCTCAAACTTGGTTTGTTTTGCACGAAACTTGGCACACAACACTATTTGTTACATATATTATTGTGTTGGAGTGATTAGAATTTAAAATAATAGTCATATGCTAGAAATTACGCGTTAAGTTGCGATTTTATGGGTTGTTAATCTTTTTTGGCACTTTCGCGCATAAAGTAGTTCAAACATGGTTTGTTTTGCACGAAAATTGGCACACAACACGATTTGGTGGAGTGATTAGAATTTAAAATAATAGCCATATGCTAGAAATTACGTGTTAAGCTGCGATTTTATGCGTTGTTAAGCTTTTTTTGCACTTTCGCGCATAAAGTAGCTCAAACTTGGTTTGTTTTGCACGAAACTTGGCACACAACACTATTTGGTATATATTATTGTGTTGAAGTGGTTAGAATTTAAAATAATAGTCATATGCTAGAAATTACGTGTTAAGTTGCGATTTAATGGGTTTTAAGCTTTTTTGGCACTTTCGTGTATAAAGTAGCTCAAACTTGGTTGTTTTGCTGGAAACTTGAAACACAAAACTATTTGGTATATATTATTGTGTTGAAGTGGTTAGAAATAAAAATAATAGTCATATTCTAGAAATTACGTGTTAAGTTGTGATTTTATGGGTTTTAAAGTTTTTTTGGCACTTTGACGCATAAAGTAGGTCAAACTTGGTTAATTTTGCACGAAAGTTGGCACACAACACTATTTTGTATATATTATTGTGTTGAAGTGGTTAGAATTCAAAATTATAGTCATATGTTAGAAAATACATGTTAAGTTGCGATTTTATGCGTATTTAAGCTTTTTTGGCACTTTCGCGCATAAAGTAGCTCAAACTTGGTTTGTTTTGCACGAAACTTGGGCCACAACATTATTTGGTATATTTTATTGTGTTGAAGTGGTTATAATATAAAATAATAGTCATATGTTAGAAATTACGTGTTAAGTTCCGATTTATAGGTTTTTATTCTTTTTTAGCACTTTCGCGAATTAAAGTAGTTTAAACTTCGTTTGTTTTGCACGAGAATTGGCACACAACACTATTTGGTATATATTACTGTGTTAAAGTGGTTAGAATTGAAAATAATAGTCATATGCTCGAAATTACGTGTTAAGTTGCGATTTTATGGGTTTTTATGCTTTTTTTGGCACTTTCGTGCATAAAGTAGCTCAAACTTGGTTTGTTTTGCAGGAAACTTCGCATACAAAACTATTTGGCATATATTATTGTGTTGAAGTGGTTAGAATTTAAAATAATAGTCATATTCTAGAAATTACGTGTTAAGTTGTGGTTTAATGGGTTTTTAAGCTTTTTTGGCACTTTCGCGCATAAAGTAGCTCAAACTTGGTTTGTTTTGCACGAAACTTGGCACACAACACTATTTGTTACATATATTATTGTGTTGGAGTGATTAGAATTTAAAATAATAGTCATATGCTAGAAATTACGCGTTAAGTTGCGATTTTATGGGTTGTTAATCTTTTTTGGCACTTTCGCGCATAAAGTAGTTCAAACATGGTTTGTTTTGCACGAAAATTGGCACACAACACGATTTGGTGGAGTGATTAGAATTTAAAATAATAGCCATATGCTAGAAATTACGTGTTAAGCTGCGATTTTATGCGTTGTTAAGCTTTTTTTGCACTTTCGCGCATAAAGTAGCTCAAACTTGGTTTGTTTTGCACGAAACTTGGCACACAACACTATTTGGTATATATTATTGTGTTGAAGTGGTTAGAATTTAAAATAATAGTCATATGCTAGAAATTACGTGTTAAGTTGCGATTTAATGGGTTTTAAGCTTTTTTGGCACTTTCGTGTATAAAGTAGCTCAAACTTGGTTGTTTTGCTGGAAACTTGAAACACAAAACTATTTGGTATATATTATTGTGTTGAAGTGGTTAGAAATAAAAATAATAGTCATATTCTAGAAATTACGTGTTAAGTTGTGATTTTATGGGTTTTAAAGTTTTTTTGGCACTTTTACGCATAAAGTAGGTCAAACTTGGTTAATTTTGCACGAAAGTTGGCACACAACACTATTTGGTATATATTATTGTGTTGAAGTGGTTAGAATTCAAAATTATAGTCATATGCTAGAAAATACATGTTAAGTTACGATTTTATGCGTATTTAAGCTTTTTTGGCACTTACGCGCATAAAGTAGCTCAAACTTGGTTTGTTTTGCACGAAACTTGGCCCACAACATTATTTGGTATATTTTATTGTGTTGAAGTGGTTATAATATAAAATAATAGTCATATGTTAGAAATTGTTGATATACACGAAGATGGTCGAATGCAACAAGAGGGGGGGTGAATTGTTGTGTATCTAGCTTTACTTCGTTTTTATTCTAATTTGCGGAATTTTTTCAAACAAAATAAAACTTAAACTTAAAAAGCAAATGATAAAAAGGAGACAAAGATTTTACGTGGAAACCTTCTTGGCCTAATAAGAAGGAAAACCACGATCCCCCGGGATTTCAAAATTCTCACTATGTTTTATGCAATCAAATACAATTACATAAAACAGTTTGCTTCACTTGAAGCTTCTCTACTCTAGGCCTAATTCTCTTTCTCTACTTTCTCCTTCTCTTTCTCTTCTCACGTTTCACTTCTCTATTCCCTTAGACTTCTCATGAGTCTAATTACAACAAATCACTCATTAACCCTTACAAGGCCAATTCTCAAGAGATTAAAAATCCAAATAATTACTTAAGAAAAATATAATAAATTAATTGGCATTTAAAAACAGAAAATATTTTTCTTAAATGATCTCCCTTTAATGGACACTCTTGGATGGATGTTCGGTTTGAGCAAAGTTCCTCCTATTTATAGTAGCAACAACCAACAGTTACCTTAGACATACCTCCCACAATCATCCACGTTCTCAAAACAAATGGTAGTGAAATTGCCAAAAAATAAATGACCGGCTGTCATTTGCTCAGAAAGAAAATCAATTTCCTTAAGCTAAAAATAGCATAGGAATTAAAAAGAACAAGATCCTAAAAAATAGGAGATCTTAATCTTAAAAAAAAAAAAGTCTTAGGCTATTTTTAGATAACCTAAAAATAGTTTTTCCAACCAATTTATTAATTAATCAAGCAATTAATTTAATTCTTAACCGTTACATCAACTTAAAAACAGAAAATAATTAATTCGCAATTTTCCAGCCGATGTTTCTCTCCAGACCTGCGACATGGGAACAGTGTACTGTCTCCATCTACATCTTCTGTCAGATTATCAACTTTGGGAACAGTAGACCGTCTGTCTACTTTTAACTTCCTAAGCACTTATCTAACTTCTTGAATATTTTAAGACATGTACAACCTCCACGAACCAAGTCATAGGCTTCATCAACAATCTCAAAAAAATCGGATATTCACCTACAAAACAATCTCTAAAATATGTTTGTTTATTTAAAAGTGAAGTCATCATCAAAACCTTAAGAGCCAACAAATTCCCCCTTTTTGATGATGACAAACTTTATAAACAAACTTAAGTATACTAGAGTAAAACAAATTTCTTAGAGCATACTAGAGATTAAAGCAACTCTAAATAACTTAGTAAATCAACTTGTTACAATATAATTTACCAACCATACATAAACCAACATACTCTATAAAAACATAATATCAAATATGTTTAAAAACTTTCAAAAATAATTAAACTAAAACAAACTAATATAAAATAGTCGAAAACAAAAATTATTAAGTATTTTCAAAAGAAACAAAGAAACAACCAAAGAAACAACTTTAAAACAATTAATCAAAACAATTAATCAAAATATCCATAAGAACTTAATATCATCACTATCCATAAGAACTTAATATCATCACAGATGATCAGATTTCAAGCTAACATAAACACAGCACGCACAACACATTAACTTCCATAAAAAAAACAATATAAATTAATCAAGATATGTACTGTGTATTCACAGCTCTTCTTAAGTTTGTGCATAATCTTCCCCCTTTTGTCATCAATCAAAAAGAAATTGGGGTTATCAAACCTCAGCACAAACCATATAGATTTGTCAGTGATAAAAGCAAGAAACAATAATAAAAGTAAGCACCATAAAAAGCAATCAAATCTTCATAGTGTTAGTCATCACAGACCAGAAAATAAAAACAAAAGAAAGAAATGTAGCAGTTGTTCAAATACAAACTTGTACCCCAGATGGTACAAAGAAAAGTGAAATTGTTTGATTAGTGTTACAGCCAACAAATCATTTAAAAATCATGGGAAGAGGAATCAGGGAGCAGTCTCTTCTTCATCGATGAACTCAGTCTGTACTTCCACTGTGTCCAGCTTGGCACCAAGACGGTTTTCCATCTGGTTAAGTTGATCAACAATCGAAGCAAGTGAGACTCGAACTTTGTCTTGAAAAGCAGTGAATTGAGACTGTAGGTCAAGGAGTTTGAAGATAATGAGGTTTGAAGAAGCTGCAGGAACAGAATCAGGGTTAGCACAACCATTACCTGGTGAAGACTGAGATGGTGGTGGTGTAAAGTGAATAGGTGATGGAGGTGGTGATGGATTGTGATGTGGTGGTGATGGAGTGTGATGTGGTGGTGATGTGGTTGGCTTGGGAGAAGGAGGTTTGTTAGATGTAGATTCAGGCATGGTCTCAAATGTGGTATCATCAACCAATGTAGCCTTACGCTTCGAGGCTAACCTCCTACTCTTCCTTTAAACAGATTTAGCCTTTCTCCTCAATGCTATCACAGTCTCTTCATCACTTGAATCATTACAGAGATTGTGATAAGCATCTACTCCTTCCTATTCTGCTTCCCCCTTACTAGCTTCTCCCTCCTGTTCCCCTTTTTCTTCTTTTTCAATATTTTCAATGGGAATAGGTCCTTGCTCTTTTTCTTCTTTTTCTTCCTCCCTCAATTTTTCTTCTTCTTTTTCAATCCCTTCTTCTTCAGAACCAACTTCAACTTCCTCCTCTACATAATGTATTAACATCCCTTCATCAGTTAATTTTAAGTGCAAATTTTGTAAACACTTTGCACCTATCTTCAGGTCAGGAACCCTCCATAACCAACAAAATTTTTCTTCTCAATACAATCAGACAAATGAGATATCATCAAAGATGGACAATTTATCTTTATGTGATTAACCATGTAGTAAATCAATGTAGCATCACGTAAACTTACTTCACTTCTTTTGGAGTTTCTTGTCAAAATAAATCTTCGTGCAATATTGTACAGTAATTTATGCAGAGGACTCAAAATGTTATGGCTTATTTTCCCTTTTCTTTGCTCAATCCCTAAAAATTTTAAAACCGTTTTTTCATTTATCCCAGAAAATACTATTTTTGAACCAACGTAGTAAGTATCAAACCCAACATTAGGAACATTAAACCATTCCCCCAGCAATGCACTATTAAATTCTATTTTGATGTTCTTGACAGTACTAGAACACATCCCACAATCATTTGAATATTTGGAAAAATAGAATTGCAACTAAAATTTGACATCAAAACTTCCCATTCTTGATGTTGCAAAATGTCATGCAGTTGAGGAAAATGGGTAGAATCATACCAGTATTTGTCGAGTCCGAAACCAACAGACATTTCTTTTGAGATTTCTTCAGCACTATTAGGGTCACTATGCTTCAAACGTTTGACTACTTTGGAGGATGAACCACTTGAGATCTTGCATTTGGTACTGGTAGGTTCAGTTGTATGTTTGGGTGATTCTTTTGTGGTTTCTGAGGTTGTGGGTGGTGCAGCATCCAGTAATGGTGGAGGATGAACCACTTTTAGAGGTTTTGGCTGGGTATGTGCACGAGATTTAGGAGTTTTCTTGCCTGATTTTGAAGATTGTGGGGTTTTCATTTTGAACTTTTGAAGAGGTTGAGAGAAAAGAAGGAGAACGGTTTCTTGAAGAAGAATTGAGAAAGCGTGAGTAATGTGAGTAGCGTGTGTACTTTTGAAAAGATTGTGAGTTTAATAAGGGTTGAAATGACGGTTACCTTAAGTCCCATCTCATCAATGCCATTATCATTACTTGTTATTTGGAAGGATTATTTGAAAAAAAATGAAAACCGTTTCCCATAGTTTTTTTTTATTGATTTATGTTGACTATATAAAAATAAAATTATGAAATATTAAATTATGATATTAAATTATAAAAAGAATGAATTATGATATTATAAAATATTATATGAAGAAAATAATGAACATACTGCTTTGGTCTGATCAACTTAACAACATACAAACGAGAAGACATTCATAGTACAAACTTTATTAAGTGTTTACCTGATCCATTCAATAATTGATTCTCAATAAAGATATTGAGGTTGATTCCTGACCTTTTTCATTCTCATGATGCTTCATTGGGAATTTTATGCAATCAACTTTAGTGGAGCTTGATCATACCAAGTTCCAATCTCATCTTTTCATATTGTTCCCTTGGAAGTGGTTTAGTCAGAATATCTGCAACTTGTTCATTTGTATTAACATGCTTTAATATAATATTTTTGTTTTCTACATTATCCTTAAGAAAATGATGTCTAATATGTATATGTTTAGCTCGTGAGTGATGCACTGGATCTTTAGATATACATATGGCACTGGTATTGTCACAATAAATAGGAATGCATTCAATTTTAATACCAAAATCTCTTAGTTGCTGTTTTATCCAAAGCATTTGGGAACAGCAAGCTGCTGCTGCTACGTATTCAGCTTCGGCTGTGGATAATGCAACTGTGTTTTGTTTCTTAGAACTCCATGAAACTAAACATGAGCCAAGAAATTGTACCATACCTGACGTGCTTTTTCTATTAACTAGATCACCTGCATAATCTACATCACTAAAGCCTTTTAAATCATAAACATCACTTTTAGGATAAAATAGGGACAAGTCGTCTGTTCCCTTCAAATATCTTAAAATCCGTTTTACTGCTGTGAGATGTGATTCTTTGGGGTTGGACTGAAATCTAGCACATAAACCAACACTAAATGAAATATCGGGTCTACTTGCAGTTAGATATAATAAGGAACCTATCATGCCTCGATACATTTTTTGATCTACGTTAGTTCCTTTTAGGTCTTCATCTAATCTAACAGTTGTAGCCATGGGTGTATGGTTGGTTTTAGCGTTGTATAGCCCATACTTCTTAAGAAGTTCTTTTATGTATTTTTGTTGATGAATAAAAATACCATTTTCAGTTTGTTTAATTTGCAAACCAAGGAAGAAGTTTAATTCTCCCATCATACTCATTTCAAATTCTGTGCCCATAAGGTTGGCAAATTTTTTACACAATAAATCATTGGTCGCACCGAAAATAATATCATCAACATAAATTTGAACAACTAAAATATCATAACCTTTATTCTTAAAGAATAAGGTTTTATCAATTTTTCCTCTTACAAAGTTATTTTGAATCAAAAACTTTGATAGTCTTTCATACCATTGCCTAGGTGCTTGCTTCAAGCCATATAAAGCTTTTTCAAGCTTGTAGACATGATCAGGACAAGATGTATTCTCAAAACCTGGGGGTTGTTCAACAAAAACTTCTTCATCAAGAAAACCATTTAAGAAAGCACATTTCACGT
The DNA here is from genome assembly GCF_026212465.1 of Amaranthus tricolor. Lineage (NCBI taxonomy): Eukaryota > Viridiplantae > Streptophyta > Magnoliopsida > Caryophyllales > Amaranthaceae > Amaranthus > Amaranthus tricolor. The sequence continues at coordinate 19,085,190 of NC_080059.1, read as the reverse complement.
CCATTTGATATAACTTAAAGTTCATAAATGCAGCAAAAGAAATTAAAATTCTAATAGCCTCTAACCTTGCTACCGGAGCAAATGTCTCGGTGTAATCAATACCTTCTTGTTGATTATACCCTTTGACCACGAGTCTTGCTTTGTTTCTTACAATTATTCCATGCTCATCTAGCTTATTCCGAAATACCCATTTCAAACCAATTACCTTCTTGTGTTTTGGTTTGGGTTCTAAGTGCCATACCTTATTTATTTCAAATTCATTTAATTCATCTTGCATAGCTATTATCCATTCGGAAACCTTTAGAGCTTCTTCGTGATTTTTGGGTTCAAGTGATGATAGGAACGCAAAATGTGCACAAAAGTTTCTCATTTGGGATCTGGTTTGTGTTCCCTTATTCATATCACTTATAATCAGATCAAGAGGATGATAACTTTGATATTTCCAAGGTTTAGGCACAAACTCTCTTGAGGGAACATTAGCATGTTCTGGCTCAACAGCTTGATTGGCATTTTGTTCAGCTACTGGATCATTTTGAACAGCTGAATTGGGAACAGCTGAATTGGGAACAGTCTGCTGATCCTGTTGTGCTGGCAGTTCCTGGACTTGGTCAGTTTCTCCTGCATCTTCTTGTATTGGCTTTTCACCTGCTGTTCCTTGATCTTGCACTTTAACTCCTTCATCAGCATCTTCTAGATTTGCAAGACCTATTTTGACATTGTTTATTTCCTGTTCACTTGTTGAAAAGTTAGTTTCATCAAAGATTATGTGAACGGATTCCTCCACGCACATTGTTCTCTTATTATAAACTCTGTAAGCTTTGCTATGTGATGAATAACCGAGAAATACTGCTTCATCACTTCTTTCATCAAATTTACCTATATTTGGTTTTCCATTTACATGAACAAAACATTTGCATCCAAACACACGAAAATAGGAAATATTTGGTTTAACACCTTTAAGCAATTCATAGGGTGTTTTAGAAGTGATTGGTCTTATTATTACACGATTCAAAGTATAGCATGCAGTATTGACGGCCTCGACCCAAAAATTTCTAGGTAGACCACTAGCAATCAACATAGTCCTAGCCATTTCTTCTAGAGTTCTATTTTTCCTTTCTACCACTCCATTTTGTTGTGGTGTTCTAGGAGCGAAAAAATTGTGATTCATACCATGTTCATTGCAATAATTCATAAAGTTTGAATTTTCAAATTCTTTGCCATGGTCTGATCTTATGTGAACAATTAGATTATTGGTAGATTTTTGTATTTTGTTAGCAAAAGAAACAAACTCATCAAAAGTTTCATCTTTGCTTACTAAAAATAGGGTCCAAGTAAATCTACTATAGTCATCAACTATGACAAACACATATCTTTTGCCACTACGCTTTGTGTTCTCATAGGTCCACATAGATCCATATGGATTAATTCTAATGGTCTAGAGGTAGTCACCAGATACTTTGATTTAAAGGATGACCGCACTTGTTTTCCTTTAGCACAAGGATCACAAATTTCATTTTTGAGGAATTTTATTGCTGGTAATCCTCTTACTAGGTCTTTTGATCTTAAAGTTTTAATCAATGAATAGCTAGCATGACCTAGATGCTTGTGCCAAAGCAGTGGGTCTTCTTCTATAACGCTTAAACACGTTAGACTGGTTTTGGGAACAGTATCCAGGTCCACAACATAAGTGTTCCCTTTTCTGATTCCCTCAAGCACAGGGTCTCCTGTGTTGTTCCTAGAAATTATGCATCGTTCAGAAGTAAACTTAACAGAGTTACCTTTGTCACAAAATTGAGAAATACTTAAAAGATTGTGTTTTAAATTCTCGACTAAAAATACATTGTCAATGGCATGGGAACTTGACCTTCCAACCTTTCCTTTGGCGATTATCTCACCCTTCATATTATCACCGAAGGTTACAGTTCTCCCATCATATGCTTCAAGTGAGAGAAATTTAGATTTGTCACCCGTCATGTGCTTGGAACACCCACTGTCGAGATACCATGAGTTGTTCCCCCTCACTTGAACCTGCAAAGCAAATTAATGGTTAGGTTTAGGAACCCAGTCATCCTCGGGTTCCCTGTCGATAATACTTGAATCACATTTCTTAATCCATATGCGTTCAACATAATTTTTATTTGCTTTGATATGCTGTTCCCTTTTTACACATTGATTTTTCAGGTGTCCAGTTTTGCCACAAAAGGAACAGATTTTACTACTAGGGAGATCAACATAGACCTTTTTCTTTTTGTTATTTTTATCATAACCTAAACCTTCTTTACTCTTTGGTTTAGCATTTAGAATCCATTTGGGAACTTCATTGATTTTCCCTTTTCCTTTTAAATTAAGTTGATCTTTTAGATACTTATTTTCTCTTTTATATGATTCTAATTTTAATTTCATTTCTTGAAATTTCGTGCTAAACACATGAGTGGATTTATCATTTTCATCCCATTTTAATTCTAGCAATTTGTTTTGATTTATTTCAATGTTAAGAATAATAAAATTCTGCTTTAATTTCTCCAATTGTTCTTTTAAAATGATATTCTTATCTAACAAATCAAAAAATCTACTTTGCACATCGATCTTAAAGGTATTTAAGTATGAGATATGATCTTTACTTAAGTTAAGGTCTTTCTCAGTTCGGAGACACTTAGCTGTTTTTTCTTCCAACTTCTATTGCGTTTCCAAAAATAACTTAATTAATTTATCTTACTTAAACTGAATAGATGTTTAGGAGAAGAACTAGAAGACATTACCTCTCTTTCCTTAGTCTCTTCATGAGATGCCATGAGACACAGATTTGCAGTTTCTTCCTCTATTGGAACTTCAGTTTCATCTTCGCTTTCAGTGTCACCCCAAGCTGCGATTATTGCTTTACGAAAATCTGTTCTGAAGTTTCCCTTCTTTGGCATTCTTCCAGCTTCCCTTGTCTTCCCTTTGCCCTTCTCATTCTTCCATTGAGGGCAATCTTTGATGAAGTGATCAGTACTTCCACATTTGTGGCATTCAAAATTCGTCTTCAGGTTAGCAGTTCCTCTTTCCTTATTATTTCTTTGGTTTCTATATCTGCTGTTCCTGAAGAATTTTTTGAATTTACGTGCCAACATAGCAGCTTCCTCTTCACCCGCTTCTGATTCTTCACTTTCATCCGCTGCCAGAGCCAGTCCTTTATTTCGGGAACTGTCAGCTGTTCCCAAATGCAGTTCGTGTGTCATGAGTGAACCAGCTAGCTGCTCCAAATTGAACTTGGTGAAATCTTTGGATTCCTGGATGGCTGTGACCTTAGCTCTCCAGCGCTTATCTTGCGGAAGACTTCTTAGTATTTTCCTGACTTGTTCATCAACTGAAATAATCTTGCCAAGAGAGACAAGTTCGTTTGTAATGTTGGTGAACCTGGTAAACATCTCTTGGATGTTTTCCTTAGATTCCATAACAAACCTTTCATATTTGGACATTAGGAGGTCAATCTTGGATCTCTTCACTTCACTGGTACCTTCATGGGTAACTTCCAGCAGGTCCCAAATCTGCTTTGCCGTTTTGCAACCCATGATACGATTATGTTCATTTGGCCCGAGACCACAGTGAAGCAGCTTGATAGCAAGAGCGTTGATCTCCATCTTTTGAAAGTCTTCCTTTTCATATTATGTGATTGGTTTTGGAATTGATTCATTGCACGAAACTTGGCCCACAACATTATTTGGTATATTTTATTGTGTTGAAGTGGTTATAATATAAAATAATAGTCATATGTTAGAAATTGTTGATATACACGAAGATGGTCGAATGCAACAAGAGGGGGGGGGGGGTGAATTGTTGTGTATCTAGCTTTACTTCGTTTTTCTTCTAATTTGCGAAATTTTTTCAAACAAAATAAAACTTAAACTTAAAAAGCAAATGATAAAAAGGAGACAAAGATTTTACGTGGAAACCTTCTTGGCCTAATAAGAAGGAAAACCACGACCCCCCGGGATTTCAAAATTCTCACTATGTTTTAGGCAATCAAATACAATTACATAAAACAGTTTGCTTCACTTGAAGCTTCTCTACTCTAGGCCTAATTCTCTTTCTCTACTTTCTCCTTCTCTTTCTCTTCTCACGTTTCACTTCTCTATTCCCTTAGACTTCTCATGAGTCTAATTACAACAAATCACTCATTAACCCTTACAAGGCCAATTCTCAAGAGATTAAAAATCCAAATAATTACTTAAGAAAAATATAATAAATTAATTGGCATTTAAAAACAGAAAATATTTTTCTTAAATGATCTCCCTTTAATGGACACTCTTGGATGGAAGTTCGGTTTGAGCAAAGTTCCTCCTATTTATAGTGGGAACAGCCAGCAGTTACCTTCGACACACCTCCCACTATCATCCACGTTCTCAAAACAAATGGTAGTGGAATTGCCAAAAAATAAATGACCGGCTGTCATTTGCTCAGAAAGAAAATCAGTTTCCTTAAGCTAAAAATAGCATAGGAAATAAAAAGAACAAGATCCTAAAAAATAGGAGATCTTAATCTTAAAAAGAAAAAAAGTCTTAGGCTATTTTTAGATAACCTAAAAATAGTTTTGCCAACCAATTTATTAATTAATCAATCAATTAATTTAATTCTTAACCGTTACATCAACTTAAAAACAAAAAATAATTAATTCGCAATTTTCCAACCGATGTTTCTCTCCAGACCTGCGACATGGGAACAGTATACTGTCTCCATCTACAACTTCTGTCTGATTATCAACTTTGGGAAGAGTAGACCGTTTGTCTACTTTTAACTTCCTAAGCACTTATCTAACTTCTTGAATATTTTAAGACATGTACAACCTCCACGAACCAAGTCATAGGCTTCATCAACGATCTCAACAAAATCGGATATTCACCTACAAAACAATCTCTAAAATATGTTTGTTTATTTAAAAGTGAAGTCATCATCAAAACCTTAAGAGCCAACAGAAATTACGTGTTAAGTTGCGATTTTATAGGTTTTTATTCTTTTTTAGCACTTTCGCGAATTAAAGTAGTTTAAACTTCGTTTGTTTTGCACGAGAATTGGCACGCAACACTATTTGGTATATATTACTGTATTGAAGTGGTTAGAATTGAAAATAATAGTCATATGCTCGAAATTACGGGTTAACTTGCGATTTTATGGGTTTTTATGCTTTTTTGGCACTTTCGTGCATAAAATAGCTCAAACTTGGTTTGTTTTGCAGGAAACTTCGCATACAAAACTATTTGGTATATATTATTGTGTTGAAGTGGTTAGAATTTAAAATAAAAGTCATATTCTAGAAATTACGTGTTAAGTTGTGGTTTAATGGGTTTTTAAGCTTTTTTGGCACTTTCGCGCTTAAAGTAGCTCAAACTTGGTTTGTTTTGCACGAAACTTCGCACTCAACACTATTTGGTATATATATTATTGTGTTGGAGTGATTAGAATTTAAAATAATAGTCATATGCTAGAAATTACGTGTTAAGTTGCGATTTTATGGGTTGTTAAGCTTTTTTGGCACTTTCGCGCATAAAGTAGTTCAAACTTGGTTTGTTTTGCCCGAAAATTGGCACACAACACTATTTGGTATATATATTATTGTGTTGGAGATTAGAATTTAAAATAATAGTCATATGCTAGAAATTACGTGTTAAGTTGCGATTTTATGTGTTGTTAAACTTTTATTGCACTTTCGCGCATAAAGTATCTCAAACTCGGTTTGTTTTGCACGAAACTTGGCACACTACACTATTTGGTATACATTATTGTGTTGAAGTTGTTAGAATTTAAAATAATAGTCATATGCTAGAAATTACGTGTTAAGTTGTGATTTTATGGGTTTTAAAGCTTTTTTGGCACTTTCGTGTGTAAAGTAGCTCAAACTTGGTTGTTTTGCAGGAAACTTGGAACAAAAAACTATTTGGTATATATTATTGTGTTGAAGTGGTTAGAAATAAAAATAATAGTTATATTCTAGAAATTACGTGTTAAGTTGTGATTTTATGGGTTTTTAAGCTTTTTCGACACTTTCGCGCATAAAGTAGGTCAAACTTGGTTTATTTTGCACGAAACTTGGCACACAACACTATTTGGTATATATTATTGTGTTTAAGTGGTTAGAATTCAAAATTATAGTCATATGTTCGAAATTACGACTTAAGTTGCGATTTTATGGGTTTTTATGCTTTTTTGACACTTTCGTGCATAAAGTAGCTTAAACTTTGTTTGATTTGCAGGAACTTCGGATTCAAGACTATTTGGTATATATTAATGTGTTGAAGTGGAGAGAATTTAAAATAATAGTCATATTCTACAAATTACGTGTTATGTTGTTGTTTTATAGGTTTTTAAGCTTTTTTGGCACTTTCGCGCATTAAATAGCTCAAAGTTGGTTTGTTTTGCATGAAACTTGGCACCCAACACTATTTTTTATATATATTATTGTGTTGGAATGAGTAGAATTTAAAATAATAATCATATGCTATAAATTACGTGTTAAGTTGCAATTTTATGGGTTGTTAAGCTTCTTTGGCAGTTTCGCGCATAAAGTAGTTCAAACTTGGTTTGTTTTGCCCGAAAATTGGCACGCAACACGATTTGGTATATATATTATTGTGATGGAGTGATTAGAATTTAAAATAATAGTCAAATGCTAGAAATTACGTGTTAAGTTGCGATTTTATGGGTTGTTAAGCTTTTTTTGCTCTTTCGCGCATAAAGTAGCTCAAACTTGGTTTGTTTTGCACGAAACATGGCACACAACACTATTCGATATATATATTGTTGTGTTGAAGTATTTAGAATTCAAAATTATAGTCATATGCTAGAAAATACATGTTAAGTTTCGATTTTATGCGTATTTTAAGCTTTTTTGGCACTTTCGTGCATAAAGTAGCTCAAACTTGGTTTGTTTTGCACGAAACTTGGCCCACAACATTATTTGGTATATTTTATTGTGTTGAAGTGGTTATAATATAAAATAATAGTCATATTCTAGAAATTACGTGTTAAACTGCGATTTTATTGGTTTTTATTCTTTATTGGCACTTTCGCGAATTAAAGTAGTTTAACCTTCGTTTGTTTTACACGAAAATTGGCACACAACACTATTTGGTATATATTATTGTGTTGAAGTGGTTAGAATTGAAATTAATAGTCATATGCTCGAAATTACGTGTTAAGTTGCGATTTTATGGGTTTTTATTCTTTTTTGGCACTTTCGTGCATAAAGTAGCTCAAACTTGGTTTGTTTTGCAGGAAACTTCACATACAAAACTATTTTGTATATATTATTGTGTTGAAATGGTTAGAATATAAAATAATAGTCATAATTTAGAAAATACGTGTTAAGTTGTGGTTTTATGGGTTTTTAAGCTTTTTTGGCACTTTCGCGCATAAAGTAGCTCAAACTTGGTTTGTTTTGCACGAAACTTCGCACACAACACTATTTGGTATATATATTATTGTGTTAGAGGGATTAGAATTTAAAATAATAGTCATATGCTAGAAATTACGTGTTCAGCTGCGATTTTATGGGTTGCTAAGCTTTTTTGGCACTTTCGCGCATAAAGTAGTTCAAACTTGGTTTGTTTTGCCCGAAAATTGGCACACAAAAGTATTTGGTATATATATTATTGTGTTAGAGTGATTAGAATTTAAAATAATAGTTATATGCTAGAAATTACGTGTTAAGTTGCGATTTTATGGGTTGTTATGCTTTTATTGCACTTTCGCGCAGAAAGTAGCTTAAACTTGGTTTGTTTTGTACGAAACTTGGCACACAACACTATTTGGTATACATTATTGTTTGGAAGTGTTTAGATTTTAAAATAATAGTCATATGCTAGAAATTACGTTTTAAGTTGCGATTTTATGGGTTTTAAAGCTTTTTTGGGAGTTTCGTGTATAAAGTAGCTCAAACTTGGTTGTTTTGCAGGAAACATGGAACACAAAACTATTTGATATATATTACTGTGTTGAAGTGGTTAGAAATACAAATAATAGTCATATTCTAGAAATTACGTGTTAAGTTGTGATTTTATGGGTTTTTAAGCTTTTTTGTCACTTTCGCGCATAAAGTAGGTCAAACTTGGTTTATTTTGCATGAAACTTGGCACACAACACTATTTGGTATATATTGTTGTGTTGAAGTGGTTTGAATTCAAAATTATAGTCATATGCTAGAAAATACATGTTAAGTTGCGATTTTATGCGTATTTAAGTTTTTTTGGCATTTTCGCGCATAAAGTAGCTCAAACTTGGTTTGTTTTGCGCGAAACTTAGCCCAGAACATTATTTGGTATATATTATTGTCTTGAAGTGGTTATAATATAAAATAATAGTCATATGATAGAAATTACGTGTTAAGTTGCGATTTTATAGGTTTTTATTCTTTTTTGGCACTTTTGCGAATTAAAGTAGTTTAAACTTTGTTTATTTTGCACGAAAATTGGAACACAACACTATTTGGTATATATTACTGTGTTAAAGTGGTTATAATTGAAAATAATAGTCATACGCTCGAAATTACGTGTTAAGTGGCGATTTTATGAGTTTTTATGCTTTTTTGGCACTTTCGTGCTTAAAGTAGCTCAAACTTGGTTTATTTTGCAGGAAACTTCGCATACAAAACTATTTGGTATATATTATTGTGTTGAAGTGGTTAGAATTTAAAATAATAGTCATATTCTAGAAATTACGTGTTAAGTTGTGGTTTTATGGGTTGTTAAGCTTTTTTGGCACTTTCGCGCATAAAGTAGCTCAAACTTGGTTTGTTTTGCACGAAACTTGTCCCACAACACTATTTGGTATGTATATTATTGTGTTAGAGTTATTAGAATTTGAAAGAATAGTCATATGCTAGAAATTACGTGTTAAGTTGCGATTTTATGTGTTGTTAAACTTTTATTGCACTTTCGCGCATAAAGTATCTCAAACTCGGTTTGTTTTGCACGAAACTTGGCACACTACACTATTTGGTATACATTATTGTGTTGAAGTTGTTAGAATTTAAAATAATAGTCATATGCTAGAAATTACGTGTTAAGTTGTGATTTTATGGGTTTTAAAGCTTTTTTGGCACTTTCGTGTGTAAAGTAGCTCAAACTTGGTTGTTTTGCAGGAAACTTGGAACAAAAAACTATTTGGTATATATTATTGTGTTGAAGTGGTTAGAAATAAAAATAATAGTTATATTCTAGAAATTACGTGTTAAGTTGTGATTTTATGGGTTTTTAAGCTTTTTCGACACTTTCGCGCATAAAGTAGGTCAAACTTGGTTTATTTTGCACGAAACTTGGCACACAACACTATTTGGTATATATTATTGTGTTGAAGTGGTTAGAATTCAAAATTATAGTCATATGTTCGAAATTACGACTTAAGTTGCGATTTTATGGGTTTTTATGCTTTTTTGACACTTTCGTGCATAAAGTAGCTTAAACTTTGTTTGATTTGCAGGAACTTCGGATTCAGGACTATTTGGTATATATTAATGTGTTGAAGTGGAGAGAATTTAAAATAATAGTCATATTCTACAAATTACGTTTTATGTTGTTGTTTTATAGGTTTTTAAGCTTTTTTGGCACTTTCGCGCATTAAATAGCTCAAAGTTGGTTTGTTTTGCATTTAACTTGGCACCCAACACTATTTTTTATATATATTATTGTGTTGGAATGAGTAGAATTTAAAATAATAATCATATGCTATAAATTACGTGTTAAGTTGCAATTTTATGGGTTGTTAAGCTTTTTTGGCAGTTTCGCGCATAAAGTAGTTCAAACTTGGTTTGTTTTGCCCGAAAATTGGCACGCAACACGATTTGGTATATATATTATTGTGATGGAGTGATTAGAATTTAAAATAATAGTCAAATGCTAGAAATTACGTGTTAAGTTGCGGTTTTATGGGTTGTTAAGCTTTTTTTGCTCTTTCGCGCATAAAGTAGCTCAAACTTGGTTTGTTTTGCACGAAACATGGCACACAACACTATTCGATATATATATTGTTGTGTTGAAGTATTTAGAATTCAAAATTATAGTCATATGCTAGAAAATACATGTTAAGTTTCGATTTTATGCGTATTTTAAGCTTTTTTGGCACTTTCGTGCATAAAGTAGCTCAAACTTGGTTTGTTTTGCACGAAACTTGGCCCACAACATTATTTGGTATATTTTATTGTGTTGAAGTGGTAATAATATAAAATAATAGTCATATTCTAGAAATTACGTGTTAAACTGCGATTTTATTGGTTTTTATTCTTTATTGGCACTTTCGCGAATTAAAGTAGTTTAACCTTCGTTTGTTTTACACGAAAATTGGCACACAACACTATTTGGTATATATTATTGTGTTGAAGTGGTTAGAATTGAAAATAATAGTCATATGCTCGAAATTACGTGTTAAGTTGCGATTTTATGGGTTTTTATTCTTTTTTGGCACTTTCGTGCATAAAGTAGCTCAAACTTGGTTTGTTTTGCAGGAAACTTCACATACAAAACTATTTTGTATATATTATTGTGTTGAAATGGTTAGAATATAAAATAATAGTCATAATTTAGAAAATACGTGTTAAGTTGTGGTTTTATGGGTTTTTAAGCTTTTTTGGCACTTTCGCGCATAAAGTAGCTCAAACTTGGTTTGTTTTGCACGAAACTTCGCACACAACACTATTTGGTATATATATTATTGTGTTAGAGGGATTAGAATTTAAAATAATAGTCATATGCTAGAAATTACGTGTTCAGCTGCGATTTTATGGGTTGCTAAGCTTTTTTGGCACTTTCGCGCATAAAGTAGTTCAAACTTGGTTTGTTTTGCCCGAAAATTGGCACACAAAAGTATTTGGTATATATATTATTGTGTTAGAGTGATTAGAATTTAAAATAATAGTTATATGCTAGAAATTACGTGTTAAGTTGCGATTTTATGGGTTGTTATGCTTTTATTGCACTTTCGCGCAGAAAGTAGCTTAAACTTGGTTTGTTTTGTACGAAACTTGGCACACAACACTATTTGGTATACATTATTGTTTGGAAGTGTTTAGATTTTAAAATAATAGTCATATGCTAGAAATTACGTTTTAAGTTGCGATTTTATGGGTTTTAAAGCTTTTTTGGGAGTTTCGTGTATAAAGTAGCTCAAACTTGGTTTATTTTGCATGAAACTTGGCACACAACACTATTTGGTATATATTGTTGTGTTGAAGTGGTTTGAATTCAAAATTATAGTCATATGCTAGAAAATACATGTTAAGTTGCGATTTTATGCGTATTTAAGTTTTTTTGGCATTTTCGCGCATAAAGTAGCTCAAACTTGGTTTGTTTTGCGCGAAACTTAGCCCAGAACATTATTTGGTATATATTATTGTCTTGAAGTGGTTATAATATTAAATAATAGTCATATGATAGAAATTACGTGTTAAGTTGCGATTTTATAGGTTTTTATTCTTTTTTGGCACTTTTGCGAATTAAAGTAGTTTAAACTTTGTTTGTTTTGCACGAAAATTGGAACACAACACTATTTGGTATATATTACTGTGTTAAAGTGGTTATAATTGAAAATAATAGTCATACGCTCGAAATTACGTGTTAAGTGGCGATTTTATGAGTTTTTATGCTTTTTTGGCACTTTCGTGCATAAAGTAGCTCAAACTTGGTTTATTTTGCAGGAAACTTCGCATACAAAACTATTTGGTATATATTATTGTGTTGAAGTGGTTAGAATTTAAAATAATAGTCATATTCTAGAAATTACGTGTTAAGTTGTGGTTTTATGGGTTTGTAAGCTTTTTTGGCACTTTCGCGCATAAAGTAGCTCAAACTTGGTTTGTTTTGCACGAAACTTGTCCCACAACACTATTTGGTATGTATATTATTGTGTTAGAGTTATTAGAATTTGAAAGAATAGTCATATGCTAGAAATTACGTGTTAAGTTTCGATTTTATGCGTTTTGAAGCTTTTTTGACACTTTCGCGCGTAAAGTAGCTCAAACTTCGTTTGTTTTTCTCGAAACTTGGCTCACAATATTATTTGGTATATATTATTGTGTTGAAGTGGTTATAATATAAAATAATAGTCATATGCTAGAAATTACGTGTTAAGTTGCGATTATATAGGTTTTTATTCTAGTTTGGCACTTTCGCGAATTAATGTAGTTAAAACTTGTTTTGTTTTGTACGAAAATTGGCACACAACACTATTTGGTATTTATTATTGTGTTGGAGTGATTAGAATTTAAAATAATAGTCATATGCTAGAAATTACGTGTTAATTTTCGATTTTATTGGTTGTTAAGCTTTTTTTGCACTTTCGCGCATAAAGTAGCTCAAACTTGGTTTGTTTTGCGCGAAACTTGGCACACAACACTATTTGGTTTATATTATTGTGTTGAAGTGGTTAGAATTTAAAATAATAGTCATATGCTAGAAATTACGTGTTAAGTTGCAATTTTATAGGTTTTTATTCTTTTTGGGCACTTTCGCGAATTAAAGTAGTTCAAACTTGGTTTGTTTTGCACGAAAAATGGCACACATCACTATTTGGTATATAATATTGTGTTGAAGTGGTTAGAATATAAAATAATAGTCATATGCTCGAAATTACGTGTTAAGTTGGGATTTTATGGGTTGTTAAGCTTTCTTGGCACTTTCGCGCATAAAGTAGTTCAAACTTGGTTTGTTTTGCACGAAAATTGGCACAAAACACTATTTGGTATATATATATTATTATGATGGAGTGATTAGAATTTAAAATAACATTCTTATGCTAGAAATTACGTGTTAAGTCGCAATTTTATAGGTTTTTATTCTTTTTGGGCACTTTCGCGAATTAAAGTAGTTCAAAATTGGTTTGTTCTGCGCGAAAAATGGTACAGATCACTATTTGGTATATAATATTGTGTTGAAGTGGTTAGAATTGAAAATAATAGTCATATGTTCGAAATTACGTGTTAAGTTGCTATTTTATGGGTTGTTAAGCTTTCTTGGCACTTTCGCGCGTAAAGTAGTTCAAACTTGGTTTGTGTTGCACGAAAATTGGCACAAAACACTATTTGGTATATATATTTGTGTGATGGAGTGATTAGAATTTAAAATAATAGTCATATGCTAGAAATTACGTGTTAAGTTGCGATTTTATGGGTTGTTAAGCTTTGTTTGCACTTTCACGCATAAAGTAGCTCAAACTTGGTTTGTTTTGCACGAAAATTGGCACACAACACTATTTGGTATATATTATTGTGTTGAAGCGGTTAGAATTTAAAATAATAGTCATATTCTAGAAATTACGTGTTAAGTTGTGGTTTTATGCGTTTTTAAGATTTTTTGGCACTTTCGCGCATAAAGTAGCTCAAAGTTGGTTTGTTTTGCACGAAACTTTGCACACAACGCTATTTGTTATCTATTATTGTGTTGAAATGGTTAGAATTTAAAATAATAGTCATATGCTAGAAATTACGTGTTAAGTTACGATTTTATAGGTTTTTTTTGTTTTTTGGCACTTTCGCGAATTAAATTAGTTCAAACTTGGTTTGTTTTGCACGAAAAATGGCACACAACAAAATTTGGTATATATTATTGTGCTGAAGTGGTAAGATTTGAAAATAATAGTCATATGCTCGAAAATACGTGTTAAGTTGCGATTATATAGGTTTTTATTCTTTTTTGGCACTTTCGAGAATTAAAGTAGTTCAAACTTGGTTTGTTTTGTTGGAAAATTGGCACACAACACTATTTGGTATTTATTATTGTATTGGAGTGATTAGAATTTAAAATAATAGTTACATGCTAGAAATTACGTGTTAAGTTTCGATTTATTGGTTGTTAAGCTTTTTTTGCACTTTCGCGTATAAAGTAGCTCAAACTTGGTTTGTTTTGCGCGAAACTTGGCACACAACCCTATTTGGTTTATATTATTGTGTTGAAGTGGTTAGAATTTAAAATAATATTCATATGCTAGAAATTACGTGTTAAGTTGTGATTTTATGGGTTTTTAAGCTTTTTTGGCACTTTCGTGTATAAAGTAGCTCAAACTTGGTTATTTTGCAGGAAACTTGGCACACAAAACAATCTGGTATATATTATTGTGTTGAAGTGGTTAGAAATAAAAATCATAGTCATATGCTAGAAATAAGATGTTAAGTTGCGATTTTATTCGTTTTGAAGCTTTTTTAGCACTTTCGAGCATAAAGTAGCTCAAACTTGGTTTGTTTTGCACGAAAATTGGCCCACAACACTATTTGTTATATATATTATTGTGTTGGAGTGATTTGAATTTAAAAGAATAGTCATATGCTAGAAATTACGTGTTAAGTTGCGATTTTATGGGTTGTTAAGCTTTTTTGGGAATTTCACGCATAAAGTAGTTCAAACTTGGTTTGTTTTGCACGAAACTTGGCACACAACACTATTTGGTATATATTGTTGTGTTGAAATGGATAGAATTTCAAAATAATAGTCATATGCTAGAAATTACGTATTAAGTTGCGATTTTATGGGTTTTTAAGCTTTTTTGGCACTTTCGTGTATAAAGTAGTTCAAACTTGGTTGTTTTGCATCAAACTTGGCACACAAAACTATTTGGTATATATTATTGTTTTGAAGTGGTTAGAAATAAAAATAATACTCATATTCTAGAAATTACGTGTTAAGTTGTGATTTTCTGGGTTTTTAAGCTTTTTTGGCACTTTCGCGCATAAAGTAGCTCAAACTTGGTTTGTTTTGCATGAAACTTGGCGCACAACACTATTTGGTATATATTATTGTGTTGAAGTGGTTAGAATTCAAAATTATAGTCATATGCTAGAAATTACATGTTAAGATGCGATTTTATGCGTTTTAAAGCTTTTTTGCACTTTCGCGCATAAAGTAGCTCAAACTCCGTTTGTTTTTCACGAAACTTGGCTCACAAGATTATTTGGTATATATTATTGTGTTGATGTGGTTATAATATAAAATAATAGTCATATGCTAGAAATTACGTGTTAAGTTGCGATTTTATAGGTTTTTAATCTTTTTTGGCACTTTTGCGAATTAAAGTAGTTCAAACTTGGTTTGTTTTGCACGAAAATCGGCACACAACATTATTTGATATACATTCACTAGTTGAAAAAACCTCAATTGCTGCGGTTTTTTGGTCATTATTTGCTGCGGTTTTAGCCCCAAGCAATAGTGATAGCAGCAAATAGCCTATTTTAAATGCTGCGGTTAAAAACCGCAGCAAAAAATGGTATTATGTGCTGCGGTCAGTCCCCAAAACCGCAGCAAATAAGTGGTATTATTTGCTGCGGTCAGTCCCCAAAACCGCAGCAAATAAGTGGTAATATTTGCTGCGGTCTTGGGTGCTGACCGCAGCAAATAGATATTTTTTTTTGTTTTTTCGTTTTATTCTAATAATAATCCAATAATAATGTAAAATAACAATGATTAATCCAATAATAATCCAATGATAATCATCAATAATCTCTTTGTAATAATAAACTCTCGCTCGTATATATAATATAATATTATGTACGTACATATATATATATAATATACATTAAAGTATAAAAAATAATCTATACTAATTACAATTTATCAAGGACAAATATTAGCAAGATACGCGGCGATCTTGTCTTTTAATTCGCGCATCTCTTCACTTCTCAAAGGGCGTGTTTCCCTCGGAATGTCGTTTAAAACCTATATATAATATAAAAATAAAAGATTAATATCGAAACATTAGATTTTACCAATAATATATTTAATTAAGAACGTAACAAATACATACGTCATCTATATTTTCGACACCAAAGTCCTTCATAGATTTTATAATGTCGTCCATATACTTCAGCGCATAGTAGCCGCAGTCAACGGAAGAAGAAGGTTGTTGAATGCACTAAGAGAAAATTGATGTTAGTGTCAAAAACGGTTAAAAACGCATAAAATCGCAAATTAACACGTAAATTCTAGAATATGACTATGATTTTCAATTCTAACAACTTCTACACAATAATATATACCAAATAGTGTTGTGTGCCAAGTTTCGTGCAACACAAACCAAGTTTGAGCTACTTTACGCGCGAAATTGACAAAAATGCTTAAAAACCCTTAAAATCGCAACTTAACACCTAATTTCTAGCATATGACTATTATTTTCAATTCTAACCATTTCAACACAATAATATATGCCAAATAGTGTTGTGTGCCAAGTTTCGTGCATAACAAACCAAATTTGACCTACTTTACGCGCGAAATTGACAAAAACACTTAAAAACCCTTAAAATCGCAACTTAACTTCTAATTTCTAGCATATGACTTTTATTTTCAATTCTAACCATTTCAACACAATAATATATGCTAAATAGTGTTGTGTGCCAAGTTTCGTGCATAACAAACCAAATTTGAGCTACTTTACGCGCGAAATTGACAAAAACGCTTAAAAACCCTTAAAATCGCAACTTAACACCTAATTTCTAGCATATGAAATTTATTTTCAATTCTGTAGGAATGCTAATAGATGATCAAATGCAAGAAGAGGGGGGGGTGAATTGTTGTGTATTAGGTTTAAGATTTTTGCCTCTAATTTTTGCGGAATTGTATCAAGTAAAGAACAAAACTTAAACTCAAAAACGAAAAGAAAAATAATAAAAGGAGACAAAAATTTTACGTGGAAACCTTCTTGGCCTAATAAGAAGGAAAAACCACGACCCCCTGGGATTTCAAAATTCTCACTATGTTTTAGGCAATCAATTACAATTACATAAAACAAATATGCTTCACTTGAAGCTTCTCTACTATAGGCCTATTTCTCTTCTCTTCTTTTCTCCTTCTCTTTCTCTTCTCACGCTTCTTTTGAAGCTTCTCTATTCCCCTAGACTTCCCTTAAGTCTAGTTAAAACAAAAACACTCAATTACCCTTACAAAGCCAATTTTTAAGAAGATTAAAATTAAGTAGTTGCTCAAGAAAAATATAATGAATTAATTGGCAAATACATGAACAAAATATTTTTCTTATTTTGATCTCACCTTAAGGACACTCTTAGATGGATATCGGTTGAGCGTAGCTTCCCTCGTTTATAAAGGGAACACCCATCAGTGCACTCAACCCACGATTTCCATGTAGTGCACTCACCCTATAACTTCCATTTACTTACTTGCTCCCAAAGAAAATTGGGAAGTTATTGAAAGTAGAGGTGAAAAATGACTGCGGTTTTCTTGTACGGTTAATAGTACATGAGTCACTAGGAAGATCCTAAATTATAGGAGACTTTGTTCAAAGTAGAGAATAAATCTCTTGGGTGTCCGAATTTATAGGAGACTAATTCAAAGTGAGGAATAAGTCTTCTCCATATTTTTAGGCGTTTAAAAAACCTTTTGCCAATTAATACATTAATTTAATTAAGCAACTAATTAAACTTTTAACCTTTTACATTAACTAAAAACAGAAAACGTAATTTTCGTAACTTCTAGTTAATGTCTTCTTCAGACCTATATCGTGGGGAACAGCGCACTGTCTCCATCTACAACTTTCGTCAGGACTTTAACTCCAGGAATAGTAAATGACTTCTAAAGCAATTGTCCAATTTCTTGGATATTTGAGACATCTACAACTTCCACGAACCAAGTCATAGGCTTCATCAACTTTTAACAAAATCGGATATTCACCTACAAAACAATCTCTAAAATATGTTTGTTTATTTAGAAGTGAAGTCATCATCAAAACCTAAGAGGCCAACAAATTCCCCCTTTTTGATGAAGACAAACTTTATAAACAAACTTAAGTAAAATAGAGTAAAGCAAAATTCTTAGAGTATACTAGAGATTAAAGTAACTCCAAATAACTTAGTATATTAACTCGTTACAATATAATTTACCAAGCACTCATAGTAGAACAATTTACTCCATACAAAAACATAACAAAAATAATTAAACTAACACAAAAATAGTTTAAACTAACACAAATTAACAAATAATATGACGAATTTAGAACAATTAAACAACAGTTAAACTTAACAGCACAGATCAACTTAGATAATGATATTTTAAGCCCTTAGCAGATCACAGTATGCAATAATTTCCATTAAAGAGCAATATAAATCAATCTATCAAAGATATGGAGACTGTGTATTCACAACTTCTCTTAAGTTTGTGCATCTCTTCCCCCTTTTGTCATCAATCAAAAAGAATTGGGGGGCATCAAACCTTAGCACAAACCATATAGATTTGTCAGTGATGAAAGCAAGAAAAAACAAATGAAAGTAAGTTCCATGAAAAGCAATTCAAATCTGCATAGAGTTAAGCATCACAGACCATGAAAATAAAAGCAAGAAAAGAAAATGTAGTAATTGTTCAACAAACAGATACAATGTTGTACCCCAGATGGTACAACAACAGAAAGAGAAATTGTTTGATAAGTGTCACATCCAACAAATCATTAAAATTTTGAGGAGAGGGATCAAGGGGCGGTCTCTTCTTCATCAATGTATTCGGTCTGCACTTCAACAGTGTCCAACTTTGCACCAAGACGGTTTTCCATCAGGGCAAGTTGATCAACAATTGAGGAAAGAGAGACGCAAATTTCATCTTGAAAGGCAGTGAATTTAGACTGTAGATCAAGGAGCTTGGAGAGAATGGAATTTGAAGAAGCTGCAGGAACAGAGTCAAAGTTAGTACAGCCAATATTAGGTGAAGTGTGTGATTTTGGTGGTGGTGTAAACTGGATAGGTGATTGTGGTGGTGATGGTATTTGATGTTGTGGTGGAGTGGCTGGCTTGGGAGAGGAAGGTTCATTAGGTGTTGGCTCAGGTATGGTGTCAGATGTGGTTTCATCAACCACAGTAGACTTGCGTTTCGAGGCCAACCTCCTACTCTTCCTTTGTATTGACTTAGCCTTTTTCCTCATAGACAACACAATCTCTTCATCACTGGAATCACTGCAGAGATTGTGAGGAGTATTATCATCCAAGGCTTCTTTCTGTTCGTCCTTTTCCCCCTTACTTGTAGCTCCGTCCTGTTCCCCTTTTTCAGATGTTTCAATATTTTCAGAGGGAACATAATCTTGTTCCTTTTCTTTCTTATTCTCCTTGTTCTCCTTTTCCTCTTCAACTTCTTCAGCCCCTTCTTCTTCAGATCCAACTTCTACAACCTCCTCATGCATCAATATCCCCTCATCATTCAATTTTAAATGCAGATTTTGTAAACATTTCGCACCAATTTTCATGTTGGGACCCATTGGGAACTCCAACCCTTCTAATGGGACCTCAAATTTTCTAAAAATCCAGGTTAGCAACCCTCCATAACCAATGAAACTTTTCTTTTCAATGCAGTCTGATAAATGAGAGATCATCATTGAAGGAAAATTTATTTTAATATGTTTTTCCATGCAGTAAATTAAAGTGGCATCACGCAAACTCACTTGACTACGTTTTGAGTTTCGTGGTAAAATGAATCTGTGAGTAACATTGTACAACAATTTATGCATAGGAGACAGAACATTGTGACTGATCTTCCCCTTCTTTTGATCAACCCCTAAAAATTTTAGAATTGTTCGTTCATTTATGCCAGAAAATGCAATCTTCGACCCAATATAATATGTATCAAAACCAACATTGGGAACATTAAACCATTCCCCCAATAAAGCACTGTTAAATTCAATTTTAACATTTTTGACAATACTAGAACACATTCCACCATCATTAGAGAAAGTTAAAATAAATTCTCTCATTAGGTTTGGAAAAATGGAATTGCAACTGAAAGTGGACATCAATGATTCCCATTCTTGATTTTTTAAAATGTCATGCAATTTAGGAAAGTGAGTAGAATCATACCAATACTTATCCAACCCGAACCCTACTGTCGTCTCCTTTGAAACTTCTTCGGCACTGTTTGGATCAACATGCTTCGAACGCTTAACTACTCTGGAAGATGAACCACCTTTTGGAAACGGAATTTTTCTTTTGGTACCTGTGGGCTCAGTGGAGTGTTTGGGTGATTCTTGTGTAGTTTCTGTTGGTGTGGGTGGTGCAGCATTCAGTAATGGTGGAGGAAGAACTACTCTTAGTGGTTTTGGCTGTTCTGGTGTACGGGATTTGGTAGTTCTCTTGTCGGATTTAGAGGATTTTGGGGATTTCATTTTTGAATTTTTGAAGGTGTTGAGAGAAGGGAGAAGGACGGTTTCTTGAGTGAGAGGTTGAGAGAAAGGTTTGGGGGAGTGTAGTGTTATGACGTAAAGGGAGGGAGTTTAAATGATTGAAGTGACGGTTTACTCCTTCACGTCCCATCTCTTTATTGCCCTTTGCATTACTTGAGTGAAGAAAAAAACCGTTTTCCCCCTTTTTTTTTTTTTTTTTTATGATTATGTTGGCTGTTTTTATAGAGATATGAAATAAAAATAATGAAAATAAAATAAGATAGTATTGAGATGAATTGTGATATTGTGAGATTTTATATGAAGAGAATAATGAACAACTGCTTTGGTCTGATCAGATTAACACATGCAAATTAGAAGACATTCATGGTACAAACTTTATTAAGTGTTCCATTCAATAATTGATTTTCAATCAAGATATTGAGGTTGATTCCTGACCTTTTCATTCTCATGATGCTTCAATGGGAAATATATGCAACTAACTTTAGTGGAGCTTGATCATACCAAGTTCCAATCTCATCTTTTCATATTGTTCCCTTGGAAGTGGTTTAGTCAGAATATCTGCAACTTGTTCATTAGTGTTAACATGCTTTAATATAATATTTTTGTTTTCTACATTATCCTTAAGAAAATGATGTCTAATATGTATATGTTTAGCTCGTGAGTGATGCACTAGATCTTTAGATATACATATGGCACTGGTATTATCACAATAACTAGGAATGCATTCAATTTTAATACCAAAATCTCTTAGTTGCTGTTTTATCCAAAGCATTTGGGAACAGCAAGCTGCTGCTGCTACGTATTCAGCTTCGGCTGTGGATAATGCAACCGTGTTTTGTTTCTTGGAACTCCATGAAACTAAACATGAACCAAGAAATTGTACCATACCTGACGTGCTTTTTCTATTAACTAGATCACCTGAATAATCTGCATCACTAAAACCTTTTAAATCATAAACATCACTTTTACGATAAAATAGGGACAAGTCGTCTGTTCCCTTCAAATATCTTAAAATCTGTTTTACTGCTGTGAGATGTGATTCTTTGGGATTGGACTGAAATCTAGCACATAAACCAACACTAAATGAAATATCGGGTCTACTTGCATTTAGATACAATAAGGAGCCTATCATGCCTCGATACATTGTTTGATCTACGTTAGTTCCATTTAGGTCTTCATCTAATCTAACATTTGTAGCCATGGGTGTATGGTTGGTTTTAGCGTTGTTTAGACCATACTTCTTAAGAAGTTTTTTTATGTATTTTTGTTGATGAATAAAAATACCATTTTCAGTTTGTTTAATTTGCAAACCAAGGAAGAAATATAATTCTCTCATCATGCTCATTTCAAATTCTGTGCCCATAAGGTTGGCAAATTTTTTACATAACAAATCATTGGTCGCACCGAAAATAATATCATCAACATAAATTTGAACAACTAAAATATCATAACCTTTATTCTTACAGAATAAGGTTTTATCAATTTTTCCTCTTACAAAGTTATTTTGAATCAAAAACTTTGATAGTCTTTCATACCATTGCCTAGGAGCTTGCTTTAAGCCATATAAAGCTTTGTCAAGCTTGTAGACATGATCAAGACAAGAGGTGTTCTCAAAACCAGGGGGTTATTCAACAAAAACTTCTTCATCAAGAAAGCCATTTAAGAAAGCACATTTCACATCCATTTGATATAATTTAAAGCTCATGAATGCAGCAAAAGAAATTAAGATTCTAATAGCCTCTAATCTTGCTACTGGAGCAAAAGTCTCAGTGTAATCAATACCTTCTTGTTGATTGTATCCTTTGACCACGAGTCTTGCTTTATTTCTCACTATTATTCCATGTTCATCAAGCTTATTCCGAAATACCCATTTCAAACCAATTACCTTCTTGTGTTTTGGTTTGGGTTCTAAGTGCCATACTTTATTTCTTTCAAACTCGTTCAATTCATCTTGCATGGCTACGACCCATTCGGAGTCCTTTAAAGCTTCCTCGTGATTTTTAGGTTCAAGTGATGATAGGAACGCAAAGCGTGCACAAAACTTTCTCATTTGGGATCTTGTTTGTGTTCCCTTATTTATATCACTTATAATCGAATCAAGAGGATGATAACTTTTATATTTCCAAGGTTTAGGCACTAATTCTGTTGTGGGAACAGTTGCATGTTCTTGTTCAGCAACTTGATTGTCATTCCGTTCAGCTACTGGTTCATTCTGCTCATCTGTGGAAACAGCTGGATTGGGAACAGTCTGTTGGTCCTCTTGTACTGGCAGTTCCTGAACTTGGTCAATTTCTTCTGCATCTTCTTGTATTGCTTGTTCACCTGCTGTTCCTTGTTCTAACACTTTTATTTCTTCATCATCGTTCTCTAGTTGAGCAAGACCAATTTTAACATTATTGATATCCTGTTCACTTGTTGAAAAGTTAATTTCATCAAAAATAACATGAATTGATTCTTCTACACACATTGTTCTTTTGTTGTAAACTCTGTAAGCTTTACTTTGTGATGAGTAACTAAGAAATACTGCTTCATCACTTCTTTCATCAAATTTGCCTACATTTCGTTTTCCATTTACATGTACAAAACATTTGCATCCAAATATACGAAAGTAGGAATTATTTGGTTTAACACCTTTGAGTAATTCATAGGGTGTTTTTGAAGTGATTGTTCTTATTAATATACGATTAAGAATATAGCATGCAGTATTGACGGCTTCAGCCAAAAAATTTCTAGGTAGACAACTAGCAATCAACATGGTCCTAGCCATTTCTTCTAAGGTCCTATTTTTCTTCTCTACCACTCCATTTTGTTGTGGTGTTCTAGGTGCGGAAAAATTGTGATTTATACCATGTTCATTGCAATAATTCATGAAGTTTGAATTTTCAAATTCTTTCCCATGATCAGACCTTATGTGAACAATTTGATTATTGGTAGATTTTTGTATTTTATTAGCAAAAGAAACAAACTCATCAAAAGCTTCATCTTTACTTACCAAAAATAAGGTCCAAGTGAATCTACTATAATCATCAACAACAACAAACACATACCTTTTGCCACTACGACTTTGTGTTCTCATAGGTCTACATAAATCCATATGAATTAATTCTAACGGTCTAGTGGTAGTCACCAAATTCTTTGATTTAAAGGATGACCTCACTTGTTTTCCTTTGGCACAAGGATCACAAATTTCTTCCTTAAGAAATTTTATAGCTGGTAGTCCTCTAACTAGGTCTTTTGATCTTAATGCATTAATCAATGAATAACTAGCATGACCTAGTCGCTTATGCCAAAGTAGTGGGTCTTCTTCTATGACACTTAAACACGTTAGACTGGTTTTGGGAACAGTGTCCAGGTCCACTACATAAGTGTTCCCTTTTCTGATTCCCTCAAGCACAGGGTCTCCTGTGTTGTTCCTAGAAATTGTGCATCGTTCAGAAGTAAACTTAACAGAGTTACCTTTGTCACAAAATTGAGAAATACTTAGCAAATTGTGTTTTAAATTCTCGACTAAAAATACGTTATCAATGGCATGGGAACTTGACCTTCCAACCTTTCCTTTGGCAATTATCTCACCCTTCATGTTGTCGCCGAAGGTTACTGTTCCCCCATCATAGGCTTCAAGTGAGAGAAATTTAGATTTGTCACCCGTCATATGCTTGGAACACCCACTGTCGAGATAGCATGAGTTGTTCCCCCTCACTTGAACCTCTTTTTCTTTGGACTCTTCATCCTTGCTGTGATGAGATGCCATGAGGCATAGGTTTGCTGTTTCTTCTTCCACTGGAGCTTCTGTCTCAGCCTCGCTCTCCGTATCACCCCAAGCTGCAATCATTGCCTTTCTAAAATCAGTTTTGAAGTTTCCCTTCTTATATTGTCTTCCAACTTCTCTTGCTTTTCCCTTGCCCTTCTCATTTTTCCATTGAGGGCAATCCTTGATGAAGTGATCAGTCCCCACACTTGTGGCATTCAAAATTTGTCTTCAAGTTAGCAGTTCCCTTTTATTTGTTGTTTCTTTGATTTCCATATCTGCTGTTCCTGAAGAATTTTTTAAATTTTCTTGCCAACATAGCACTCTCCTCATCATCAGTTTCTGATTCATGATCCTTTGCTGCTAAAGCCAGTCCTTTATTTCGGGCACTGTCGGCTGTTCCCAAATGCAATTCATGGGTCATGAGAGAACCAGCCAACTCTTCCAAATTGAACTTGGTGAAATCTTTCGATTCTTGAATGGCTGTGACCTTAACTCTCCAACGTTCGTCTTGAGGAAGACTCCTAAGTATTTTCCTAACTTGTTCATCAACGGGAATGATCTTACTAAGAGAGACTAATTCATTTGTGATATTTGTAAACCTAGTGAACATCTCTTGAATGTTCTCCCTAGGTTCCATGACGAATCTTTCATATTTGGACATCAGCAGGTCAATCTTGGATCTCTTCACTTCACTAGTACCTTCATGGGTAACTTCTAGCAGGTCCCAAATCTGCTTGGCAGTTTTGCAACCCATAATACGATTGTGCTCATTAGGACCAAGTCCACAGTGAAGTAATTTAATAGCAAGAGCGTTCATCTCCATCTTTTGAAAATCTTCTTTCTCGTATTCAGTGATTGGTTTTGGAATAGTTTCGTTGTTGGAGTTTATGGTCGTCACCTCAAAATCTCCAATTTCAATAACTCTCCATACTTGGTAATTTTCGGCCTTTATGAAGATTTCCATTCTATTTTTCCAGTAGGTATAGAATTTCCCATCGAACATGAGTGGCCTTTGCGTGGAGTACCCTTCTTCCATGCGTTCGTTCATCTTCAACATCTTGACAGGGAACAGGATACTACTCTCAGGGTTTCCTGATTAAAAGAGGAACAGGGCTCTGATACCAATTGTAGAAATGCTAATAGATGATCGAATGCAACAAGGGGGGGGGGTGAATTGTTGTGTATTAGGTTTAAGATTTTTGCCTCTAATTTTTGCGGAATTGTATCAAGTAAAGAACAAAACTTAAACTCAAAAACGAAAAGAAAAATAATAAAAGGAAACAAAAATTTCACGTGGAAACCTTCTTGGCCTAATAAGAAGGAAAAACCACAACCCCCCGGGATTTCAAAATTCTCACTATGTTTTAGGCAATCAATTACAATTACATAAAACAAATATGCTTCACTTGAAGCTTCTCTACTAGGCCTATTTCTCTTCTCTTCTTTTCTCCTTCTCTTTCTCTTCTCACGCTTCTTTTGAAGTTTCTCTATTCCCTTAGACTTCCCTTAAATCTAGTTACAACAAAAACACTCAATTACCCTTACAAAGCCAATTTTTAAGAAGATTAAAATTAAGTAGTTGCTCAAGAAAAATATAATGAATTAATTGGCAAATACATGAACAAAATATTTTTCTTATTTTGATCTCACCTTAAGGACACTCTTAGATGGATATCGGTTGAGCGTAGCTTCCCTCGTTTATAAAGGGAACACCCATCAGTGCACTCAACCCACGATTTCCATGTAGTGCACTCACCCTATAACTTCCATTTACTTACTTGCTCCCAAAGAAAATTGGGAAGTTATTGAAAGTAGAGGTGAAAAATGACTGCGGTTTTCTTGTACGGTTAATAGTACATGAGTCACTAGGAAGATCCTAAATTATAGGAGACTTTGTTCAAAGTAGAGAATAAATCTCTTGGGTGTCCGAATTTATAGGAGACTAATTCAAAGTGAGGAATAAGTCTTCTCCATATTTTTAGGCGTTTAAAAAACCTTTTGCCAATTAATACATTAATTTAATTAAGCAACTAATTAAACTTTTAACCTTTTACATTAACTAAAAACAGAAAACGTAATTTTCGTAACTTCTAGTTAATGTCTTCTTCAGACCTATATCGTGGGGAACAGCGCACTGTCTCCATCTACAACTTTCGTCAGGACTTTAACTCCAGGAATAGTAAATGACTTCTAAAGCAATTGTCCAATTTCTTGGATATTTGAGACATCTACAACTTCCACGAACCAAGTCATAGGCTTCATCAACTTTTAACAAAATCGGATATTCACCTACAAAACAATCTCTAAAATATGTTTGTTTATTTAGAAGTGAAGTCATCATCAAAACCTAAGAGGCCAACAAATTCTAACCATTTCAACACAATAATATATGCCAAATAGTGTTGTGTGCCAGTTTTCGTGCAAAACAAACCAAGTTTGAGCTACTTTACGCGCGAAATTGACAAAAACGCTTAAAAACCCTTAAAATCGCAACTTAACACCTAATTTCTAGCATATGACTATTATTTTCAATTATAACCATTTGAATAAAATAATATATGCCAAATAGTCTTGTATGCAAAGTTTCGTGCATAACAAACCATGTTTGACCTACTTTACGCGCGAAATTGACACAGCAGCAAACTAGTGACCAGACCACCTTGCACGACACGTGGAGACCAAACCTATGCATCCAGGACCTAGGCTAAAGTGGAAATGGAATCTTGGTACTTGGATCTAGCTATCAAGGTCGTAAAACCATTCTAGCAATCTCCATGGACTCCTAGAAGCTAAGCTGAAGGAGGGCTGCTCGACAGTTTACTAGATCAGAATTGTTTAAGTGTTTGTGGTTGTTTCGTGTTCTTTTCATGATCATTTGTAGTTTTTTTCTGTGTCATTAATCAAAGCTTACGCACAACATTAATCGTTGCATAACCAAGGCCTTAATCAACCCCGGTTTCGCATCAAAACAAGGTTTGAGCTACTTTACGCGCGAAATTGACAAAAACGCTTAAAAACCTTAAAATCGCAACTTAACTTCTAATTTCTAGCATATGACTATTATTTTCAATTCTAACCATTTAAACACAATAATATATGCCAATAGTGTTGTATGCCAGGTTTCATACATAACAAACCATATTTGACCTACTTTACGCGCGAAATTGACAAAAACGCTTAAAAACCCTTAAAATCGCAACTTAACACCTAATTTCTAGCATATGACTATTATTTTAAATTCTAACCATTTCAACACAATAATATATGCCAAATAGTGTTGTGCGCCAAGTTTCGTGCAAAACAAACCAAGTTTGAGCTACTTTACGCGCGAAATTGACAAAAACGCTTAAAAACCCTTAAAATCGCAACTTAACACCTAATTTCTAGCATATGACTATTATTTTCAATTCTAACCTTTTCAACACAATAATATACGCCAAATAGTGTTGTGTGCCAAGTTTCGTGCATAACAAACCAAATTTGACCTACTTTACGCGCGAAATTGACAAAAACGCTTAAAAACCCTTAAAATCGCAACTTAACTTCTAATTTCTAGCATATGACTATTATTTTCAATTCTAACCATTTCAAAACAATAATATATGCCAAATAGTGTTGTGTGCCAAGTTTCGTGCATAACAAACCAAGTTTGACCTACTTTACGCGCGAAATTAACAAAAACGCGTAAAAACGCATAAAATCGAATTTGTGTACCTTTATTGCTGTTCATTTTGGAAATGTGGCTCTGGATGTAGATCCTATTTGTCCACGCACTCTTTTCATTGCGCTGAAACGCATGGGAAAAGTAATACTATTTATATATATATATATATAACACTTAATTAAATCAAATTGGTAAAATAATTAATATTACGTACGCATTCAACAATGCTTTGAATTTTGTGTTGCGAGGTGGGCTTTGAGGTTTTTGTAATGAGTCGAAGACGTGCACAGTGTTTGTTAAAGGACATATGACCAAAAGTATCCAATGCAAACTACAAACAAAAATTTAAAATCAACAAATTAGAGATTAGGTGACTTTAAAAATTAAAAGATAAGTTCAATTTCAAAAATAAAACTTACTCTTCCACATATGGAGCCAGAATGATTGTGTGTTTAGATGCAAGAGAATTAGTCAAAGCAGTCTCAATGTATGCTCTGACGTCATCTGGATCATTTCTACATTTACTACCCGAAATCGACTCCGGACAAAACCATCCAATTTTTATTGGAGGTTCGCAAGAATTTAGCTCCTCGTAAGCCGCACTAAACTCACAAATAAGAAAATTTTGTTAGTAATTCGGTTATTAAAACAATTAAACAACAATGCCTAACTTGTAAGATAATGAACATCACCTCATGTAGACATGGCAAAGAGCTACATTCAGCATCTTTCCTCTCAAAAATTGCCCGATGGCACTAGGACCAATAATTACAAACGGGCTCTTTAAAAAGCAGTTTTGCTCCTTCAGCAGGTTCAAAATGATAGGGTCCTCCTCACTTATGCGAGATGCACAATAATGCAGCCATTTGCAATCTTGAGAGAGATATTTTAGCTCCTCATCACTCAAAATTGAAGTGCTTGGCATCGACTTTGACCCAGTCGACACCTTTGCTGAGGAACCGACCTCTCTCCAAGATCCCTTTGGACTCTTTTGCTATTTCAATTTATACAATTAAATTAGTGTGAGCATCAATTAAAAAAATAAAAATAAATAAGGTATAAATGATTCTTACCATGTTAGTGAATCGGACCCAAGCATATGGCCATGTGACGAAACTACCTAGGGCGTCTGATATTTTCTCAAGGCTCCATGCTGGCATTGGAATTGGGAGTGAGAAATCTTCAAACCCCTTTACAATAGTCTCCACGGCCACACTGATGTGGCCACTTGTAACAGGCATTGAATGCACTGTTTGGCCCTCTTTATTTGGCTGGGCCACACCATATGCAACCTCAGTTAAGTCGCTATTACTAGCAACACCTAACTGAGGCAGCAAAAGAGAACAAGGATTCGCCTCCTGAAAATTGTGTTGTTTAGTATAATAAGCATCATAATAAAATATTAATTACGTGTTGCAATTTAAATTAATAAGTGCTTATATATTTAAAAACTATGTACCTGTAGCACTGGCTCCGGAGTTGGCTCCGGATTTTGAGCAACGGGGGTAATGAGCTGGGGTGCTACGGGGGTAATGGGCTCGGGTGTTGGCTCGACCAAAGCGTTAGGATCCCCATGTTGACTTTCCTGATCCTCGACAGGCGGCCAGCTTGGCGAGAACGTCCTTCATAATCTCCGCTCGGAGGGTTGCTGCTTCTTCCCGCAGTGCCGTTCGGGATTGAGTAGCAACACACTCTTTGCCGAATGCCTTCTGTAACCCCACGCGGACGCCTCCTTTTCCGACTACCCGCCCACTGTGGTCTTTCCCTGATGCAAAACGAAGGGCCGATTGTGGCCTTTGTTATGCAATGATTCTCGTTGTTTAACAACCTTAATCAATTACACACACGGAAGCCCAAAATACTTCACAAACAAACACACAGTCACTCAAAACGAACCAAGAAATCACTTTCTTGATTTTCCGATGTTGATGACTGAGGCACTTTGTCTGCCTTGTATGACTACTCTATGATATGTACAATGCAAGGACGTTTAGAGCCTTGATTGTATTGCTACCTTGAGAATACGAGTTGCTATGTAACTCTTCAATCTCTCCGGCCAAAGTTGTCTCACAACTCTGATGAAGTTTGCAAATAAACTTCTAAAAAACAGAAAAATTCCTTTTTCTGAAATATACCTCAATTACTTTGATTTATCACAACAATGTTCAACATCTATTACATAGGGGAGGCCCTCCTTATATAGAGTCCTCAACTAATCATAACAGCTATAAAGTCACGAGCCTAATTAAAACGCACGTGCTAATACATGGGTACTTAAAACAGAAACAAAACACTTAGACAAATTCTGATCTGCAAATCCTTCGAGCAGCCTTCCTTCAGCTCATCTTCTAGGACTCCACGTGGATCTTTAGCATGGTCTTAGACCCTTGATGGCTAGCTCCAAGTACCAAGATTCCATTTCCACTTTAGCCCAGGTCATGGATGCATAGGTTTGGCCTCCACGTGTCGTGCAAGGTGGCCTGGTCGCTAGTTTGCTCTGCAGTTTAGATTCTGCTGAACTGTTCCCATTAGCTTGGGTTCTGCTGTCTGTTCCCAGTAGCCTGGGCTCTTCTGTCTGTTCCCATCTTCCTGTGCGTGATGCTGTTCCCTGGTGCTGCCTTGACTTTCTTGTTCCCACAATCCTTGGAAACATCCTTGGTCAGCAATCTAACACTTGATGCATTTGCATCAACTCCTCCCTCTTGGAAAAAGAATTGTCCTAAATTCTTGACTTCCCATATATGCTCGCTTCAAGAGGAACACACTATGCTGCACCCGATGCACTTACTACTGCTGTCTTAAAGAACTCGTTGCACATCCTTCAACATGTTGTTTTATTGCTGTTCTATTACATGATTCTATTGCATAAAAGAACCTACTACACAACTACACTACTTTACACAACTACACTACTGCTGTTACTACATAAGTATTACAAATATTCATTTGTACAGCGCAAATGCCCACTGATCAACACGTATGCTGATGGACCTGCTGGACTGTACACACACACACTGTTCTGTTCCCATTTGCTGGACTGTTCCGTGTAATTACACATGTAAGCATGAATGCCCTTGTTCTCACTTGCATAATTAACCATACCCATATGTTAAACAAGCTTACCAAGAAGATTAGCTTGCTTGTATTGCCCATAACACCATGAACTTGTATCATTCTCCCCTTCTTAGAAAAAATTCGACCTCGAATTTTTGTAGGGTTAAACTCCACAAACGTACTATCATGCACATACTCAACAAAATACACCTTTGCAAACTCATGCTTCCTAGTTTGCTCTCCTTGTAAGCCAACCACCAATCTTGGATGAGAATCCATTATTTCAACACACTCCATTATAGAGCCAACATTCTTCATGCCAACTGTCTCAAAAATCTCCTCAAGGTCTTCACGGCTGTCCATACAAGGTATTTCAACCACTTCTTCACAAGTCTCAACAATCTCCTCACAAGGTGCTTCAACATCTACTTTAAACTCAGCAATCATCTCTTCACAAGGTGCTTCAACAACCTCTTCAAGATCTCCAATACTTTCAATATAAGGTGTTTCAACCATGCTTTCAAGATCATCAACAACCTCTACAAAAGGTGTTTTAACCACTTCTTCAAGAGCTTCAACAAACTCTTCACAATCCGATTCTGGATATTCATCATAAGTGGGAACCACATTTGCATACAAGTCAAGTTCCTCTTGTTTAGAAGCAATATCATTACCTTTAGACTCGTCAATCATCTCTTCACAAGATGCTTCATCAACTACTTCGTTATTTGATTCTGAAATATCATCATGAGAAGGAGCCAATGATGTTTGTTCTTCAACATGCTTGGGAATGATCTCAAATTTAATCCTAGGCGGATTAGCATAAGGATTATACTCATGAACAACCACTAATTTGGAGTCACCATGTTTTCTTTGTAATCTTCGTTGAAATTTTTTCTTCATTTCATAATGGATTATATCACTTCTGTATTTCTGGCTTGCAACCAAATTATGGCCCAACTGTTTCGTATAATACATTATAGGCTCCAAATCAATTAGTTTAGAAGAAACTAATATCATCCTTCTAATGTTTTCCTCCTCAATCTTCAACTTTTTTTGAACAGCTTTATTAATGTCATAAAATTGATCTTCAAGTCTGTCCAATCTTTCAGCCGTGCTCATGTGCATGTTTGGTGACTTCATATTCTAAGACTCGAGAATCTCTCAAAATGAAGTGTGAATGTAAGGATAAGAGTGAAAAGAAAGAAAGAAAAAGACACGAGGTTTTGGAATTTTCTGTGTGCACAACAGAATGCAACAGAAACAAAACAGAATGCCAAGCACAATTTCAGAATCTGTGTGCTCTACTTTTGCTACTGTGAACCCGACCAAATCAACTCCAATACTGATGAAAATTGGTGACAATACAACTCAAGATGTCTACAAACACCCCAAATTGAAATCACTCAAAAATATTGTGCGGTTTAATCACAAATCAAATTTTACTACACACATACAGTCTGAATTTTTTTTTTTGTGATCTTTGGTCAAAAACACTTGCGCATCTTTTTTTCCACAACCCCACTGACTACACAACAAGGCTTACTAAAAACTAGACTCAAAATGAATCAACGTAAAAAAAAGAAAAAATGAAAAAGACTCAAAAATGAAAGAGAAATGAAGAAAATACAGAAGACACAAAAAAATGAACCCCCCCCTGTACTTTCTCAAAACAACACTGAAATGGGTCAATCAAGAAGCCTATGAAACGTAAGAAAAAATGCACACACGATGTGGTTTGATGAATATAGGATGTTAATTGATAATGTGATGGAAAATGAAGGCCAAAGGAAAGAATCTTGATAGGTTTTCGAAGACAACTTACCACACATGTACAGAACTGATCAATGGTGTACAGTCTGTAAAGAATCATGCATATCTCCTTCAATACTCCATCAAATCCAATAATTCCGACGCCAAAAATTCACCAACTCAATGAAGAATATTGTGAAAAAACAGTTTTGAAAAATAACATCAAACGGTCCTCCAAATCAATCACGTTTCAAACCCCAAAAACTGACAGAACTGAAAAACATTCCTTCTGTGCGTACCTTGTCCCTTTCGCAAAATGGCTCTGATACCAAGTTGATGCAAAACGAAGGGCCGATTGTGGCCTTTGTTATGCAATGATTCTCGTTGTTTAACAACCTTAATCAATTACACACACGGAAGCCCAAAATACTTCACAAACAAACACACAGTCACTCAAAACGAACCAAGAAATCACTTTCTTGATTTTCCGATGTTGATGACTGAGGCACTTTGTCTGCCTTGTATGACTACTCTATGATATGTACAATGCAAGGACGTTTAGAGCCTTGATTGTATTGCTACCTTGAGAATACGAGTTGCTATGTAACTCTTCAATCTCTCCGGCCAAAGTTGTCTCACAACTCTGATGAAGTTTGCAAATAAACTTCTAAAAAACAGAAAAATTCCTTTTTCTGAAATATACCTCAATTACTTTGATTTATCACAACAATGTTCAACATCTATTACATAGGGGAGGCCCTCCTTATATAGAGTCCTCAACTAATCATAACAGCTATAAAGTCACGAGCCTAATTAAAACGCACGTGCTAATACATGGGTACTTAAAACAGAAACAAAACACTTAGACAAATTCTGATCTGCAAATCCTTCGAGCAGCCTTCCTTCAGCTCATCTTCTAGGACTCCACGTGGATCTTTAGCATGGTCTTAGACCCTTGATGGCTAGCTCCAAGTACCAAGATTCCATTTCCACTTTAGCCCAGGTCATGGATGCATAGGTTTGGCCTCCACGTGTCGTGCAAGGTGGCCTGGTCGCTAGTTTGCTCTGCAGTTTAGATTCTGCTGAACTGTTCCCATTAGCTTGGGTTCTGCTATCTGTTCCCAGTAGCCTGGGCTCTTCTGTCTGTTCCCATCTTCCTGTGCGTGATGCTGTTCCCTGGTGCTGCCTTGACTTTCTTGTTCCCACAATCCTTGGAAACATCCTTGGTCAGCAATCTAACACTTGATGCATTTGCATCATTCCCTAAGACCATATGCAATGCGTCAACATTGCCTATTGGGGTGAACTCCCCCGTAGCTTCTTTTTCTTTCCAGCCCATCTGTTCAAATAAAAAGTGACATATATAGCAATTAGTATAAGTACATCAAAGTCAAAGAATACAAAACAAATGAAGAATATACTTAATAATTTCAAAACTCACCACAGCATCAGCAACCTTCTTCGTTCCCGGATCATTAATGGTAAATTTACCACTTGCATCTCGGGAATGAAGCCCGCAATACCAATCACGCACCCGATCTCCAGCAAGAGTATTCACGGATGCGGAGGTAGTCGTAGATGAGGGCGTGGATGAACTTTGATTGGGGTATAAACCTGCATCCACCCACTCTTTTCGGACCTCATCGTACGTTTTCTGGCCTAAGCGATGGTAAAACTTCCTTTTGCTTGCAGAATCAGAAGCTTTACCACGCTTTTCCTAATTAATCATTAGAAATCGAATGTCATGTATTAGTTTAATGATTGAATCAAAAGAAGTAAATTCAAATTGGTAAACTATAATATAATATGAAATACTTACAACTTCTATGGGAGTTGTTCTTTAAGCAACAAAGGCCTCCCAATCCCTCTTCGATGTGACCCCATATTTCGTAGGGCATCTTCAAAGGTGCTTGCTCTCCACCTTCGTTTCTCGTTTTGACCTTTTTGGTCGTACGGGCACGGCTCTTCGTAATCCAGCCAGTTACTAGCTTGGATTTGAAATCTCTGAATCTTTCAGCAACAGCTGAAAGAAACACATTCTTCTTGTCCTCATCGCTCTCGATGTGGAAAAGGGACTACAAAAAAAATTTATATTTATTACTATCAATCAAATTAATTTTAAAATGAAAATAAATGAGTAAAAATAGTAAAGTTGCTTACCACAATATCATGCCATAGAGAGTTCTTCAAACCCTCTGGAACCTCGTTCCATGCATGCAATATGGAAAGCTTGCGGATACATAGACCCACTTGTTTTCCAAACCCACACCTAGGACACTCTTCTAAGTTCTCGTTTTCATTCCGATACAACACACAATCATTCGGACACGCATGAATCTTCTGGTACTCTAAGCTGAAAGGACACATGAGCTTTTTGGCATAATATGTCGACTTTGGAAGTTCATTTCCCTCAGGAAGCATCTCACCTAACGCTTCTAATAACATTGTGAAACTAGCGTCACTCCAATTGAACTTTGACTTAATGTTGAAAATTGTCAACACTGCTGTTAGTTTGGTGAACTTTGTACATCAAGGGTACAAAGGCTTTTGAGAAGCCTCTGTCAACAAGTCAAAAACACGAGGACGTTTTTCTAACTCATCCTCGAATCCTTCCATCATCTCATCAACACGATCCACATCTTCATCGACATTCTCTTCATCTGTCTCATACCCATCAACATGATCTACTACATCCTCATTGACATCGGCCACATTATTGACGTCCTCAACAACACTTTTCTCTTTGTAAACT
The DNA here is from genome assembly GCF_026212465.1 of Amaranthus tricolor. NCBI lineage: Eukaryota > Viridiplantae > Streptophyta > Magnoliopsida > Caryophyllales > Amaranthaceae > Amaranthus > Amaranthus tricolor. The sequence goes on along the minus strand of NC_080059.1, from coordinate 19,050,102 downwards.
CCCTCCTCACCATGCCAAACCCAAACATGATATTGAGGCCTAAACCCACGTCGAAGTATGTGCTCCCTAAGGATATCAACACTATCTACCTTTGATACATTGCCACAACTGACACATGGGCAATAAAAACCACCTCCCCCCGTCCTAACTTGATGTTCAACCGCAATACTACAAAATTCTAATACGCCATCAATAAATTCCGACGATTCAATGCTTCCATACATCCAAGAACGATCGTTTGTCATCCTAATTAGTGTGATTAATTGATTCAAAACAAAATTAATACACAACTTTTAAACATATATACTTAACGAACTCTAAATAACCACAAAATTAAGTAATAATCATTCATTTAACACTAATTAACCTAAATAATAACACAATGTTTTTTAAACTATCCAAATGATGTTTATTATAGTAACCATAATTAATAATATTCCAATAAAAACAATAAAAATAAAATCACATTCATAAACTTGGACAACTAATTAACATTCATATCAACAACTCATTCATTTCACCATAAACAACCCTAATTAAACCTAATTTACAAACTAGAAATAAATTATGATAAATTTAAAACATACACTCTAATCACATTCTATAATTCTATGATTGCAGAATGTTGTTCAATTTGACTGGAATATTATTACTGCAATCAGCTTGAATATATTGCATTAAATATTGTATTTAGTATAATTGGAAAGTTTTTTGATCCTGTGTTGTTTTATTGTATGAAATTAATTGGTTTTTGGCTATTTTTTTGTGATGTACAATATTTTCTTACAGCTATTGAATTTTCCTGTAAATACAGTAATAATAGTAATATTTTCTTACTAAAATATTTTCGGAAGGTTTATTATTTTCCCATATTGGTATTTTAATGTGTGTTGTTATAACTATTGTATTAATGCAAAATAATTTCTGGAAGCTATGTATTTTTTTAAATTAATGTATTTTTAGAAACAAATTGCTTTTATTATTGAAGGACCAATAATCCTGGTGTATATGCAGCTGATGGCTGTAAGATTGTTATTTGTCATTTAGTAGTAAAATTATAAAATTGTATGATTATTTTATTAAGATTGTTAATGATGACTTCAATACTATAAAAAGTGATCATTTTAAACTTGTAGGTGATTACTTTATAACTATAATTGGTCACTTTAGAATTGCTACAAATTATTTGAAGGTACTTAAACTCTTTGATTATAAATAATCTTTCTAAAAATTTAAAACAAAATAAAATTTAAAGTTATAATTGACTTTAATATACATCAAATTAACCTAATAGTGATCTTATTTGAAAATTTATGATACTACAAACTAGACGTAGAGTACAAACAAGCATAAGTCCAATTCACCCTTAAAATCCGGTCTAGTGGCTTACCAAGAAGGACTGTAATTCGTTGAGGTCTAACAGATTCACCTGTAACTTATTTTGATTTTGGTTTTGGATTATAGATTATGTATCATTATTTTGCCAGTTAAGGGAATAATTTAAAAAAAAGCGTTGTTGAAAGAATTTTACAAATAAAATTGATTTATATGAATGTGAATTATAGAATGTGATTAGATCATTTGCATATTATTTTTAGTGAATTATATAATTCTATAATTCTAATCAAAAACTACAAACATCTCATACATCAATGAACTCCAAGTAACTAAATGTTTGCATAAACGAACATGTATGACAAATCAAAATTTAAAACTTAAAAACAATAACAACATACACATTCATAAAGTATGACAAATTTAAAATTAATTTAAAAAATCAAAATAAAAAAGATACCTTGAATTTCGTGGGTTTAAGAAGTACCACAGACAGAAGAAAATGTAGAACAAGAAGAAGAAAATGGCGTAATAATGGCGGAAGAGGAAGAACCACGCAGACAGTAGAGGAAAGACAATGGCGGAATTTTGTGGGTTTTTGAACGATGAAGACGACAGACAGCGTGAAAAAATGGGTTTGAGAAGAAGAAACGTTGTGTAGTCGAGTTTTGTGAAAATAAATGGCGGGCTGTGTAATTAATCTGATGAAGAAGCGTGTTGTATACAATAACAACGGTTATTTGCTGCGGGCCCTAGCCAACCGCAGCAATAAATGCTTTTTTTTTTAAATTTTGCTGTGTGTGAACGGTAATTTTGGATTATTTGCTGCGGGCCCCATGATAACCGCATCAATTAATATGGTTATTTGCTGCGGGCCCTAGCCAACCGCAGCAATTAATGCTTTTTTTTTATTTTGCTATGTGTTAACGGTAATTTTGGATTATTTACTGCGGGCCCGATGATAACCACAGCAATTAGTTGTTTTTTTTTTTCCAAATCTTTTTCCTATTTATTGCTGCGAATATACAAAAACCGCAGCAAATGATAAGCAGCAAATACGTTTTTTTCCACTAGTTATTACTGTGTTGAAGAGGGTAGAATAGAAAATAATAGTCATATGCTCAAAATTACGTGTTAAGTTGCGATTTTATGGGTTTTTATCTTTTTTTGGCACTTTTGAGCATAAAGTAGCTCAAACTTGTTTTGTTTTGCAGAAAACTTCGCATACAAAACTATTTGGTATATATTATTGTGTTGAAGTGGTTAGAATTTCAAATAATAGTCATATTCTAGAAATTACGTGTTAAGTTGTGGTTTTATGGGTTTTTAAGCTTTTTTGGCACTTTCGCGCATAAAGTAGCTCAAACTTGGTTTGTTTTGCACGAAACTTGGCACACAACACTATTTGGTATATATATTATTGTGTTAGAGTGATTAGAATTTAAAATAATAGTCCTTTGCTAGAAATTACGTGTTAAGTTGCGATTTTATGGGTTGTTAAGCTTTTTTGGAACTTTTGCGCATAAAGTAGTTCAAACTTGGTTTGTTTTACACGAAACTTGGCACACAACACTATTTGGTATATATATTATTGTGTTGGAGGGATTAGAATTTAAAATAATTGTCATAGGCTAGAAATTACGTGTTAAGTAGCGATTTTATAGGTTGTTATGTTTTTTTGGCACTTTCGCGCATAAAGTAGTTCAAACTTGGTTTGTTTTGCACGAAACTTGGCACACAACATTATTTGGTATATATATTATTGTGTTGGGGTGATTAGAATTTAAAATAAGATTCATATGCTAGAAATTACGTGTTAAGTTGCGATTTTATGGGTTTTTATCTTTTTTTGGCACTTTTGAGCATAAAGTAGCTCAAACTTGTTTTGTTTTGCACGAAATTTGGCACAGAACACTATTTGGTATATAATATTATTGTGTTGGAGTGATTAGAATTTAAAATAATAGTCATATGCTTGAAACTACGTGTTAAGTTGCGATTTTGTGGGTTGTTAAGCTTTTTTGTCACTTTCGCGCATAAAGTAGCTCAAACTTGGTTTGTTTTTCATGAAACTTGGCACACAACGCTATTTGGTATATATTATTGTTTTGAAGTGGTTAGAATTTAAAATAATAGTCATATGCTAGAAATTATGTGTTAAGTTACGATGTTATGGCTGTTTTAGCTTTTTTGGCACTTTCGTATATAAAGTAGCTAAAATTTGGTTGTTTTGCAGGAAACTTGGCACACAAAACTATCTGGTATATATTATTGTGTTGAAGTGGTTAGAAATTAAAATAATAGTCATATTCTAGAAATTACGTGTTAAGTTGTAATTTTATGGGTTTTTAAGCTTTTTTGGCACTTTCGCACATAAAGTAGCTCAAACTTGGTTTGTTTTGCACGAAACTTCGCACACAACACTATTTGGTATATATTATTGTGTTGAAGTGGTTAGGAGTCAAAATTATAGTCATATGCTAGAAATTACATGTTAAGTTGCGATTTTATGCGTTTTTAAGCTTTTTTGGCACTTTCGCGCATAAAGTAGCTCAAATTTGGTTTGTTTTGCACGAAACATGGCACACAACATTATTTGGTATATATTATTGTATTGAAGTTGTTAGAATTCAAAATTTTTTTCATATGCTAGAAATTACATGTTAAGTTGCGATTTTATGCGTTTTTAAGCTTGTTTAACACTTTCGCGCATAAAGTAGCTCAAACTTCGTTTGTTTTTCACGAAACTTGGCTCACAACATTATTTGGTATATATTATTGTGCTGATGTGGTTATAATATAAAATAATAGCCATATGCTAGAAATTACGTGTTAAGTTTTGATTTTACAATTTTTTACGCTTTTTTGGCACTTTTGTGCATAAAGAAGCACAAACTTGGTTTCTTTTGCAGGAAATTTGGCACACAACACTATTTAGTATATATTAATGTTTTACAGGGATTAGAAGAAAATAATAGTTATATTCTTCAAATTACGTGTTAAGTTGAGATTTTATGGATTTTAAAGCTTTTTTGGCACTTTCGCGCATAAAGTAGCTCAAACTTCGTTTGTTTTGCACGAAACTTCGCACACAACACTATTTGGTATATATAATTTTTTTTAAGTGGTTAGAATTGAACATAATAGTCATATGTTAGAAATTACGTGTTAAGTTGCGATTTTACAAGTTTTTACGCTTTTTTGGCACTTTCGTGCATAAAGAAGCTCAAACTTGGTTTCTTTTGCAGGAAATATGGCACAAAAAACTATTTGGTATATATTATTGTGTTGAAATGGTTAGAATTAAAAATAATAGTCATATGCTAGAAATTACGTGTTAAGTTGTGATTTATGGGTTTTAAAGCTTTTTTGGCACTTTTGCGCATAAAGTAGCACAAACTTTGTTTATTTAACACGAAACTAGAGACACAACACCATTTTGTATATATATTATTGTGTTGATGTGATTAGAATTGAAAATAATAGTCATATGCTAGAAATTACGTGATAAATTGCGATTTTATAGGTTGTTAATCTTTTTTGGCACTTTCGCGCATAAAGTAGTTCAAACTTGGTTTGTTTTGTACGAAACTAGGCACACAACACTATTTCGTATATATTATCGTCTTAAATTTTATAGAATTGAAAATCATTGTCATATTCTAGAAATTATGTGTTATGTTGCCATTTTATGGGTTTTTAAGCTTTTTTGGCACTTTCGCGGATAAAGTAGCTCAAACTTCGTTTGTTTTGCATGAAACTTGGCACACAAAACTATTAGGTATATATAATTGTGTGGTAGTGGTTAGGATTAAAAATAATAGTCATATGCTAGAAATTACGTGTTAAGTTATAATTTTATGGGTTTTTAAGCTTTTTTGGCACTTCCGCGCACAAAGTAGCTCAAACTCTGTTTGTTTTGCATGAAACATGGCACACGACACTATTTGGTGTATATTATTGTGTTAAAGTGGTTAGAAATGAAAATAATAGTTATATTCTCGAAATTACGTGTTCATTTCCGATTTTCTGGGTTTTTAAAATTTTTTTCTACTTTCGCACATAAAGTAGCTCAAACTTGGTTTGTTTTACACGAAACTTGGCACACAAAACTATTTGGTATAAATTATTGTGTTCAAGTGGTTAGAATTGAAAATAATAGTCATATGTTAGAAATTACGTGTTAGGTTTCGATTTTATGGGTTTAGAAGCTTTCTTGTCACTTTCGCGCATAAAGTTGCTCAAACTTGGTTTGTTTTGCACGAAGTATGGAACACAAAAATATTTGGTATATATTATTGTGTTTAAGTGGATAGAATTGAAAATAATAGTCATATGCTAGTAATTACGTGTTAAGTTGCGATTTTATGGGTTTTTAAGCTTTTTGGGCACTTTTGTGCATAAAGTAGTTCAAAAATGGTTTGTTTTGCACAAAAGATGGCACACAACACTATTTGGTATATATTATTGTGTTAAAGGGGTTTCAATTTAAATTAATAGTCATATTCTAAAAATTACGTGTTAAGTTGCAATTTTATGGGTTTTTATGCTTTTTTGGTAATTTCGCGCATAACGTAGCTCAAACTTGGTTTATTTTGCACGAAACATGGCATACAACACTATTTGGTATATATTATTGTGTAAAAGTGGTTAGAATTGAAAATAATAGTCAAACGCTAGAAATTACGTGCTAAGTTGCGATTTTACGGGTTTTTAAGCTTTTTTGGCGCTTTCGTGCATAAAGTAGCTCAAACTTGGTTTGTTTTGCACGAATCTTGGCACACAACACCATCTGGTATATATTATTGTGTTGAAGTTTTTAGAATTGAATGTAATAGTCATATGCTAGAAATTACGTGTTAAGTTGTGATTTGATGGGTTATTAATCTTTTTTGGCACTTTTGCGCATAAAGTAATTCAAACTTGGTTTGTTTCGCACGAAACTTGGCACAAAATACTATTTGGAATATATTTTTGTGTTGAAGTGGTTAGGATTGAAAATAATAGTCATATGTTAGAAATTACGTTCTAAGTTACGATTATATGGGTTTTGAAATTTTTTTGGCACTTTCGCGCATAAAGTAGCTCGAACTTGGTTTATTTTGCACGAAACTTGGCACACAACACTATTTGGTATATATTATTGTGTTGAAGTGGTTAGAATTGAAAATAATAGTTGTATGCTTGAAATTACGTGTTAAGTTGCGACTTTTTCGATTTTATGCGTTTTTGGAATGTCGTGCACAAATTAAAGTAGCTCAAAATTGGTTTGTTTTGCACGAAACTTCGCACACAACACTATTTGGTATATATTAATGTGTTGAAGTGGTTAGAATTGAATATAATAGTGATATGCTAGAAATTACGTGCTAAGTTGCGATTTTTGGGTTTTTAAGCTTTTTTGGAACTTTCGCGCATAAAGTAACTCAAATTTGGTTTATTTTCCTCGAAACTTGGCATAGAAAACTATTTGGTTTATATTAGTGTTGAAGTGGTTAGAATTGAAAATAATAGTCATATTTTAGAAATTACGTGCTATGTTACGATTTTATGGGTTTTGAAGTTTTTTTTGGCTCTTTCGCGCATAAAGTAGCTCAAACTTGGTATGTTTTGCACGAAACTTGGCACGCAACACTATTTGGTTTATATTATTGTTTTGAAGTGGTAAGAATTAAAAATAATATTCATATGATAGAAATTACGTGTTAAGTAGCGATTTTATGGGCTTTTAAGCTTTTTTGGCACTTTCGCGCATAAAGTAACTCAAACTTGGTTTGTTTTGCACGAAACTTGACACACAATACTATTTGGTATATATTATGTGCTAAAATGGTTAGAATTGAAAATAATTGTCATATGCTAGAAATCACGTGTTTAGTTGCGATTTTTTGGAATATTATGCTTTTTTGCATATCGTGCATAAAGTAGCTTAAAATTGGTTTGTTTTGCATTAAACTTTGCACACAACACTATTTGGTATATATTATTGTGTTGAAATAGTTATATTTAAATATAAAAGTCATATGTTGGAAATTACGTATAAGGTTGCGATATTATGGGTTTATAAGCATTCTTGTCACGTGCGCGCATAAAGTTACTCAAACATGGTTTGTTTTGCACGAATCTTTGCACACAACACTATTTGGTATATATTATTGTGTTGAAGTGGTTAGAATTGAAAATAATAGTCATATGCTAGAAATTACGTGGTAAGTTGCGATTTTATGGGTTTATAAGCTTTCTTGTTACTTGCGCCCATAAAGTTGCTCATAATTAGTTTGTTTTGCACGAAACTTTGCACACAACACTATTTGGTATATATTAAAGTGTTGAAGTGGTTAGAACTTAAAATAATAGTCATATGCTAGAAATTACGTGCTAAGTTGCGATTTATGGGTTTTTAAGCTTTTTTGGCACTTTCGCGCATAAAGTAGCTCAAATTTGGTTTATTTTGCTCGAAACTTGGCACATAACACTATTTGGTTTATATTATTGTGTTGAAGTGGTTAGAATTGAAAATAATAGTCATATGCTAGAAATTACGTGCTAAGTTGCGATGTTATGGGTTTTTAATCTTTTTTAGCACTTTCGCGCATAAAGTAGATGATTAAACTTGGTTTGTTTTGCACGAAACTTGGCACATAACACTATTTTGTTTATATTATTGTTTTGAAGTGGTAAGAATTAAAAATAATATTCATATGATAGAAATTACGTGTTAAGAAGTGTGATTTTTTATGGGCTTTTAAGATTTTTTGGCACTTTCGCGCATAAAGTAACTTAAAGTTGGTTTGTTTTGCACGAAAGTTGACACACAATACTATTTGGTATATATTATGTGTTGAAGTGGTTAGAATTGAAAATAATAGTCATATGTTAGAAATTACGTGTTAAGTTGCGATTTTTTGAATTTTATGCTTTTTTTGCATATCGTGCATAAAGTAGCTCAAAATTGGTTTGTTTTGCATGAAACTTGGCACACAACACTATTTGATAAATATTATTGTGTTGAACTAGTTAGAATTGAAAATAATATTTATATGTTAGAAATAACATGTAAGGTTGCGATTTTATGGGTTTATAGGCTTTCTTGTCACTTGCACGCATAAAGTTGCTCAAACTTATTTTGTTTTGCAAAAAACATGCCACACAATACTATTTGGTATATATTATTTTGTTGAAGGGGTTAGAATTGAAAATAATAGTCATATGCTAGAAATTACGTACTAAGTTGCGTTTTTTGAATTTTTAAGCTTTTTTTTTCACTAGCGCATAAAGTAGATCAAACTTGGTTTGTTTTGCACGAAACTTGACACACAACACTATTTGGTATATATTATTGTGTTGAAGTGGTTAGTATTTAAAATTATAGTCATATGCTAGAAATTACGTGTTAAGTTGCGATTTGATGGGTTTTTAAGTTTTTTTGGCACTTTCGCGCATAAGGTAGCTCAAACTTGGTTTGTTTTGCACGAAACTTGGCACACAACACTATTTGGTATATATTATTGTGTTGAAGTGGATAGAATATAAAATCATAGTTATATACTAGAAATTACGTGTTAAGTTGCGATTTTTTTGATTTTTATGCGTTTTTGGCATATCGTGCATAAAGTAGCTCAAAATTGGTTTGTTTTGCACAAAACTTTGCACACAACACTATTTGGTATATATTAATGTGTTGAAGTGATTAGAATTGAAGATAATAGTTATATGCTAGAAATTACGTGCTGTGTTGCGATTTATGGGTTTTTAAGCTTTTTGGCACTTTCGCGCATAAGTAGCTCAAATTTGGTTTATTTTGCTCGAAACTTGGCACAGAACACTATTTGGTTTATATTATTGTGTTGAAGGGTTAGAATTGAAAATAATAGTCATATGCGATAAATTACATGCTAAGTTCAAATTTATGGGTTTTGAAGCTTTATTGGCACTATCGCGCATACCTTAGCTCAAACTTGGTTGGCTTTGCACGAAACTTGGAACTCAACACTATTTGGTGTTTATTATTGTGTTGAAGTGGTTAGAATTGAAAATAATAGTCATATCCAAAAAGTTACGTGCTAAGTTGCAATTTTGTGGGTTTTTAAGCATTTTTTGCACTTTCGCGCATAAGGTAGATGCTCAAACTTGGTTTGCTTTGCACGAAACTTGGCTCACAACACTATTTGGTATATATTATAGTGCGCAAGTGGTTAGAATTAAAAATAATAGTCATATGCTTGAATTTACGTTCTAAGTTGCGATTTTATGGGTTTTTAAGCTTTTTTGACACTTTCGCGCATAAAGTAGCTCAAACTTGGTTTGTTTTGCACAAAACATGCCACACAACACTATTTGGTATATATTATTGTGTTGAAGTGGTTAGAATTTAAAATAATAGTCATATTCTAGAAATTACGTACTAAGTTGCGTTTTTTGAGTTTTTAAGCTTTTGTTACACTTTTGCGCATAAAGTAGCAAAAACTTGGGGTCTTTTGCACGAAACTTTGCACAGAATACTATTTGGTATATATCATAGTGTTAAAGTGGTTAGTATTGAAAATTATAGTCATATGCGAGAAATTACGTGTTAAGTTGCGATTTTATAGCTTTTTAAAGCTTTTTTGGCACTTTCGCGCATAGAGTAGCTCGAATTTGGTTTGTTTTGCATGAAACTTGGCACATAACACTATTTGGTATATATTATTGTGTTGAAGTGGTTAGAATTGAAAATAATAGTTATATTCTAGAACTTACGTGTTAAAATGCGATTTTTTTTATTTTTATGCGTTTTTGGCATATCGTGCATAAAGTAGCTCAAAATTGGTTTGTTTACCACGAAACATTACACACAACACTATTTGATATATATTAATGTGTTGAAGTTGTTAGAATTGAAAATAATAGTCATATGCTAGAAATGACGTGCTAAGTTGCGAGTTTTGGGTTTGTAAGCTTTTTTGGCACTTTTGCGCATAAAGTAGCTCAAATTTGGTTTATTTTACTTGAAACTTGGCACAGCACACTATTTGGTTTATATTATTGTGTTTAAGTGGTTAGAATTGAAAATAATAGTCATATGCTAGAAATTACGTACAAAGTTGCGTTTTTTGAGTTTTTAAGCTTTTTTTTCACTTTCGCGCATAAAGTAGTTCAAACTTGGTTTGTTTTGCACGAAACAAGGCAAAGAATACTATTTGGTATTTATTATAGTGTTATAATGGTTACAATTGAAAATTATAGTCATATGCTAGAAATTATGTGTTAAGTTGCGATTTTATGGGTTTTTAAGCATTTTTGGCACTTTCTCGCATAAAGTAGCTCAAACTTAGTTTGTTTTGCATGAAACTTGACACACAACACTATTTGGTATATGTTATTGTGTTGAAGTGATTATAATTGAAAATAATAGTCATATGCTAGAAATTACGTGTTCAGTTGCGATTTTTTTGATTTTTATGCTTTTTTGGCATATCGTGCATAAAGTAGCCCAAAATTGGTTAGTTTTGCACTAAACTTTGCACACAACACTATGTGGTATATATTAATGTGTTGAAGTGGTTAGAATTAAAAATTATAGTCATATGATAGAAATTACGTGCTAAGTATCGATTTTATGGGTTTTTATGCTTTATTGGCACTTTCGCACATAAAGTAGCTCAAACTTGGTTTGCTTTGCACGAAACTTGGCACACAACACTATTTGGTGTTTATTATTGTGTTGAAATGGTTAGAATTGAAAATAATAGTCATATCCAAAAAATTACGTGCTAAGTTGCGATTTTATGGGTTTTTAAGCTTTTTTGGCACTTTCGCGCATAAAGTAGCTCAAACTTGGTTTGTTTTGCACGAAACTTGGCAGACAACACTTTTTGGTATATATTATTGTGTTGAAGTGGTTAGAATTTAAAATAATAGTCATATGCAAGAAATTAAGGGTTAGGTTTTGATTTTATTGGTTTTTAAGCTTTTTTTTGCACTTTCGCACATAAAATTGCTCAAACTTGGTTTGTTTTGCACGAAACATAGCACACAAAACTATTTGGTATATATATTATTGTGTTGAAGTGGTTAGAATTGAAAATATTAGTCATATGTTAGAAATTGTGTGTTAGGTTGCAATTTTATTGGTTTATAAGATTTCTTGTCATTTTCGCGCATAAAGTTGCTCAAACTTGGTTTGTTTTGCACAAAACATGCCACACAACACTATTTGGTATATATTATTGTGTTGAAGTAGTTATAATTGAAAAAAATACTCATATTCTAGAAATTACGTACTAAGTTGCATTTTTTGAGTTTTAAAGCTTTTTATGCACTTTTGCGCATAAAGTAGCAAACACTTGGTTTTTTTTGCACGAAACTTTGCACAGAATACTATTTGGTATATATTATAGTGTTAAAGTGGTTCTTATTGAAAATTATAGTCATATGCTAGAAATTACGTGTTAAGTTGGGATTTTATTGCTTTTTTAAGCTTTTTTGGCACTTTCGCGCATAAAGTAGCTCGAATTTGGTTTGTTTTGCATGAAACTTGGCACACAACATTATTTGGGTATATATTATTGTGTTGAAGTGGTTAGAATTGAAAATAATAGTTATATGCTAGAAATTACGTGTTAAGTTGCGATTTTTTTTAATTTTTATGCGGTTTTTGGCTTATCGTGCATAAAGTAGCTCAAAATTGGTTTGTTTTGCACCAAAGTTTTACACACAACACTATCTGGTATATATTAATGTGTTGAAGTGGTTAGAATTGAAAATAATAGTCATATGCTAGAATTACGAGCTAATAAGTTGCGACTTTTGAGTTTTAAGCCTTTTTTTTACTTTCGCGCATAAAGTAGCTCAAACTTGGTTTGTTTTGCACGAAACATGGCGCAGAATACTATTTGGTATATATTATAGTGTTATAGTGGTTAGAATTGAAAATAATAGTCATATGCTAGAAATTACGTGCTAAGTTGCGATTTTATGGGTTTTTAAGCATTTTTGGCACTTTCTCGCATAAAGTAGCTCAAACTTGGTTTGTTTTGCACGAAACTTGACACACAACACTATTTGGTATTTAATATTGTGTTGAATTGGTTAGAATTGAAAATAATAGTCATATGCTAGAAATTACGTGTTGAGTTGCGATTTTTTGGATTTTTATGCTTTTTTGGCATATCGTGCATAAAGTAGCAAAAAATTGTTTTGTTTTGCACGAAACTTTGCACACAACACTATTTAGTATAATATTAATGTGTTGAAGTGGTTAGAATTGAAAATAATAGTAATATGCTAGAAATTACGTGCTAAGTTGCGATTTTATGGGTTTTTAAGCTTTATTGGCACTTTCGCGCATAAAGTAGCTCAAACTTGGTTTGCTTTGCACGAAACTTGGCACACATCACTATTTGGTGTTTATTATTGTGTTGAAGTCGTTAGAATTTAAAATAATAGTCATATGTTAGAACTTACGTGTTAGGTTGCAATTTTATTGGTTTATAAGATTTCTTGTCACTTTCTCGCATAAAGTTGCTCAAACTTGGGTTGTTTTGCACAAAACATGCCAAACAAAACTATTTGGTATATATTATTGTGTTGAAGTGGTTAGAATTGAAAATAATAATCATAGTCTCGAAATTACGTACTAAGTTGCGTTTTTTGAGTTTTAAAGCTTTTTTTGCACTTTTGCGCATAAAGTAGCAAACATTTGGTTTGTTTTGCATGAAACTTTGCACAGAATACTATTTGGTATATATCATAGTGTTAAAGTGGTTCGTATTGAAAATTATAGTTATATGCTAGAAATTACGTCTTAAGTTGCGATTTGATAGCTTTTTAAAGCTTTTTTGGCACTTTCACGCATAAAGTAGCTCGAATTTGGTTTGTTTTGCATGAAACTTGGCACACAATATTATTTGGTATATATTATTGTTTTGAAGTGGTTAGAATTGAAAATAATAGTTACACGCTAGAAATTACGTGTTAAGTTGCGATTTTTTTAATTTTTATACGTTTTTGGCGTATCGTGCAAAAAGTAGCTCAAAATTGGTTTGTTTTGCACGAAAATTTACACACAACACTATCTGGTATATATTAATGTGTCGAAGTGGTTAGAATTGAAAATAATCGTCATATGCTAGAAATTACGTGCTAAGTTGCGATTTTTGATTTTTTAAGCTTTTTTTTCACTTTCGCGCATAAAGTAGCTCAAACTTGGTTTGTTTTGAACGAAACATGGCACAGAATACTATTTGGTATATATTATAGTGTTATAGTGGTTAGAATTGAAAATTATAGTCATACGCTAGAAATTACGTGTTAAGTTGCGATTTTATGGGTTTTTAAGCATTTTTGGCACTTTCTCGCATAAAGTAGCTCAAACTTGGTTTGTTTTGCACGACACTTGACACACACCACTATTTGGTATATATATTATTGTGTTGAAGTGGTTAGAATTGAAAATAATAGTCATATGCTAGAAATTACGTGTTAAGTTGCGATTTTTTGGATTTTTATGCTTTTTTGGCATATCGTGCATAAAGTAGCCCAAAATTGGCTTGTTTTGCACGAAACATTACACACAAGACTATTTGGTATATATTAATGTGTTGAAGTGGTTAAAATTGAAAATATTAGTCATATGAAAGAAATTATGTGTTAGGTTGTGATTTTATTGGTTTTTCAGCTTTTTTGGCACTTTCGCACATAAAATTGCTCAAACTTGGTTTGCTATGCACGAAACTTGGCACACAACACTATTTGGTGTTTTTTATTGTTTTGAAGTGGTTAGAATTGAAAATAATAGTCATATGTTAGATATTACGTGTTAGGTTGCAATTTTATTGGTTTATAAGATTTCTTGTCACTTTCGCGCATAAAGTTGCTCAAACTTGATTTGTTTTGCACAAAACATGCCACACAAAACTATTTGGTATATATTATTGTGTTGAAGTGGTTAGAATTGAAAATAATACTCGTATTTAAAAATTACGTACTACGTCGCGTTTTTTGAGTTTTCAAGCTTTTTTTGCACTTTTGCGCATAAAGTAGCAAACACTTGGTTTGTTTTGCACGAAACTTTGCACAGAATACTATTTGGTATATATCATAGTGTTAAAGTGGTTCGTATTGAAAATTATGGTCATATGCTAGAAATTACGTGTTAAGTTGCGATTTTATAGCTTTTTAAAGCTTTTTTGGCACTTTCGCGCATAAAGTAGCTCGAATTTGGTTTGTTTTGCATGAAACTTGGCACACAACATTATTTGGTATATATTATTGTGTTGAAGTGGTTAGAATTGAAAATAATAGTTATATGCTAGACATTACGTGTTAAGTTGCGATTTTTTTTATTTTTATGCGTTTTTGGCATATCGTGCATAAAGTAGCTCAAAATTGGTTTGTTTTCCACGAAAATTAACACACAACACTATCTGGTACATATTAATTTGTTGAAGTGGTTAGAATTGAAAATAATAGTCATATGCTAGAAATTACGTGCTAAGTTGCGATTTTTGAGTTTTTAAAGCTTTTTTTTCACTTTCGGGCATAAAGTAGCTCAAACTTGGTTTGTTTTGAACGAAACATGGCACAGAATACTATTTGGTATATAATATAGTGTTATAATGGTTAGAATTGAAAATTATAGTCATATGCAAGAAAATTACGTGTTAAGTTGCGATTTTATGTGTTTCTTAGCATTTTTGGCACTTTCTCGCATAAAGTAGCTCAAACTTGGTTTGTTTTGCACGAAACTTGACACACAACACTATTTGGTATATATTATTGTGTTGAAGTGGTTAGAATTGAAAATAATAGTCATATTCTAGAAATTACCTGTCAAGTTGCGATTTTTTGGATTTTTATGCTTTTTTGGCATATCGTGCATAAAGTAGCCCAAAATTGGTTTGTTTTGCACTAAACATTACACACAACACTATTTGGTATATATTAATGTGTTGAAGTGGTTAGAATTGAAAATAATAGTCATATGCTAGAAATTACGTGCTAAGTTGCGATTTTATGGGTTTTTAAGCTTTATTGGCACTTTCGCGCATAAAGTAGCTCAAACTGTGTTTGGTTTGCACGAAACTTGGCACACAACACTATTTGGTGTTTATTATTTTGTTGAAGTGGTTAGAATTTAAAATAAAAGTCATATCCAAAAAAATTACGTGCTTAGTTGCGATTTTATGGGTTTTTAAGCATTTTTGGCACTTTCGCGCATTAGGTAGATGCTCAAACTTGGTTTGCTTTGCACGAAACTTGGCGCACAACACTATTTGGTATATATTATTGTGCGCAAGTGGTTAGAATTAAAAATAATAGTCATATGCTTGAAATTATGTTCTAAGTTGTGATTTTATGGGTTTTTAAGAAGTTTTGGCACTTTCGCGCATAAAGTTGCTCAAACTTCGTTTGTTTAGCACGAAACTTGGTAGACAACACTTTTTGGTATATATTATTATGTTGAAGTATTTAGAATTGAAAATAATAGTCATATGCAAGAAATTACGTGTTAGGTTGTGATTTTATTGGTTTTTAAGCTTTTTTGGCACTTTCGCACATAAAATTGCTCAAACTCGGTTTGTTTTGCACGAAACATAGCACACAAAACTATTTAGTATATATTATTTTGTTGAAGTGGTTAGAATTGAAAATAATAGTCATATGTTAGAAATTATATATCATAGTGTTAAAATGGTTCGTATTGAAAATTATAGTCATATGCTAGAAATTACGTGTTAAGTTGGGATTTTATAGCTTTTTAAAGCTTTTTTGGCCCTTTCGCGCATAAATAACTCGAATTTGGTTTGTTTTGCAAGAAACTTGGAACAAAACACTATTTGGTATATATTATTGTGTTGAAGTGGTTAGAATTGAAAATAATAGTTATATGCTAGAAATTACGTGTTAAGTTGCGATTTTTTTTATTTTTATGCGTTTTTGGCATATCGTGCATAAAGTAGCTCAAAATTGGTTTGTTTTTTACCAAACTTTACACACAACACTATTTGGTATATATTAATGTGTTAAAGTGGTTAGAATTGAAAATAATAGTCATATGCTAGAAATTACGTGTTATGTTTCGATTTATGGGTTTGTAAGCTTTTTTGGCACTTTCGCGCATAAAGTAGCTCAAATTTGGTTTATTTTGCTCGAAACTTGTCACAGAACACTATTTTCTTTATATTATAGTGTTGAAGTGGTTAGAATTGAAAATAATAGTCATATGCTAGAAATTACGTACTAAGTTGCGTTTTTTGAGTTTTTAAGCTTTTTTTTCACTTTCGCGCATAAAGTAGCTCAAACATGGTTTGTTTTGCACGAAACATGGCACAGAATACTATTTGGTATATATTATAGTGTTATAGTGGTTAGAATTAAAAATTATTGTCATATGCTAGAAATTACGTGATAAGTTGCGATTTTATGGGTTTTTAAGCATTTTTGGCACTTTCTCGCATAAAGTAGCTCAAACATGGTTTGTTTTGCACGAAACATGACACACAACACTATTTGGTGTGTATTATTGTGTTGAATTGGTTAGAATTGAAAATAATAGTCATGCTAGAAATTACGTGTTAGGTTGCGATATTTTTGATTTTTATGCTTTTTTGGCATATTGTGCATAAAGTAGCCCAAAATTGGTTTGTTTTGCACGAAACTTTGCACACAACACTATTTGGTATATACTAATGTGTGGAAGTGGTTAGAATTGAAAATAATAGTCATATGCTAGAAATTACGTGCTAAGTTACGATTTTATGGGTTTTTAATCTTTATTGGCACTTTCGCGCGTAAAGTAGCTCAAACTTGATTTTTTTTGCACGAAACTTGGCAGACAATACTTTTTGGTATATATTATTGTGTTGAAGTGGTTAGAATTGAAAATAATAGTCATATGCAAGAAATTACGTGTTAGGTTGTGATTTTATTGGTTTTTAAGCTTTTTTGGCACTTTCGCACATAAAATTGCTCAAACTTGGTTTGTTTTGGACGAAACTTAGCACACAAAACTATTTGGTATATATTATTGTGTTGAAGTGGTTAGAATTGAAAATAATAGTCATATGTTAGAAATTACGTGTTAGGTTGCAATTTTATTGGCTTATAAGATTTCTTGTCACTTGCGCGCATAAAGTTGCCCAAACTTGGTTTGTTTTGCACAAAACATGCCACACAACACTATTTTGTATATATTATTGTGTTGAAGTGGTTAGAATTGAAAATAATAGTAATTACTTACTAAGTTGCGTTTTTTGACTTTTTAAGGTATTTTTTGCACTATTTCGCATAAAGTAGCAAAAACTTGGTTTGTTTTGCACGAAACTTTGCACAGAATACTATTTGGTATATATAATAGAGTTAAAGTGGTTAGTATTGAAAATTATAGCCATATGCTAGAAATTACGTGTTAAGTTGCGATTTTATTGGTTTTTAAGCTTTTTTAGCACTTTCGCGCATAAAGTAGCTCGAACTTGGTTTGTTTTGCACGAAACTTGGCACACAACACTATTTGGTAGAAATTATTGTGTTGAACTGGTTAGAATTGAAAATAATAGTTATATGCTAGAAATTACGTGCTAAGTTGCGATGTTATGGATTTTTAAGCTTTTTTAGCAATTTCACGCGTAAAGTAGATGATCAAACATGGTTTGTTTTGCACGAAACCTTGCACACAACACTATTTGGTTTATATAATTGTTTTGAAGTGGTTTATATTATTTTTTAGAATTCTATGCTTTTTTGGCATATCGTGCATAAAGTAGCTCAAAATCGGTTTGTTTTGCATGAAACTTTGCACACAACACTATTTGGTATATATTATTGTGTTGAAGTAGTTAGAATTGAAAATAATAGTCATATGTTAGAAATTACATGTACGGTTGCGATTTTATGGGTTTATAGGCTTTCTTTTCACTGCGCGCATAAAGTTGCTCAAACTTGGTTTGTTTTGAAAATAATACTCATATGCTAGAAATTACGTACTAAGTTGCGTTTTTTGAGTTTTTAAGCTTTTTTTCACTTTCGCGCATAAAGTAGCTCAAACATGGTTTGTTTTGCACGAAACTTGGTACAGAATACTATTTGGTATATATTCTAGTGTTATAGTGGTTACAATTGAAAATTATAGTCATATGATAGAAATTACGTGTTAAGTTGCAATTTTATGGGTTTTCAAGCATTTTTGGCAATTTCTCGCATAAAGTAGATCAAACTTGGTTTGTTTTCCACGAAACATGGCACACAACACTATTTCGTATATATTATTGTATTGAAGAGTTTAGAATTTAAAATAATAGTGATATGCTAGAACTTACGTGTTAAGTTGCGATTTTTTGGATTTTTATGCTTTTTTGGCATATCGTGCATAAAATAGCCCAAAATTGATTTGTTTTGAACGAAACTTTGCACACAACACTATTTGGTATATATTAATGTGTTGAAGTGGTTTGAATTGAAAATAATAGTCATATGCTAGAAACTACGTGCTAAGTTGCGATTTTATTGGTTTTTAAGCTTTATTGGCACTTTCGCGCATAGACTAGCTCAAACTTGTTTTGCTTTGCACGAATTTTGGCACACAACACTATTTGGTGTTTATTATTGTGTTGAAGTGGTTAGAATTGAATAGAATAGTCATATGCAAGAAATTACGTGCTAAGTTTCGATTTTATGGGTTTTTAAGCATTTTCAGCACTTTCGCGCATAAAGTAGATGCTCAAACTTGGTTTGCTTTGCACGAAACTTAGCACACAACACTATTTGGTAAATATTAATTTTTTGAAGTGGTTTGAATTGAAAATTATAGTCATATGCTAGAAACTATGTGCTAAGTTGCGATTTTATGGGTTTTTAAGCATTTTCGGCACTTTCGCGCATAAAGTAGATGCTCAAACTTGGTTTGCTTTGCACTAAACTTGGCACACAACAGTATTTGGTATATATTATTGTGCGCAAGTGGTTACAATTAAAAAAAATAGTCATATGTTAGAACCTACGTGTTAGGTTGCGATTTTATAGGTTTATAAGATTTCATGTCACTTTCGCGCATAAAGTTGCTCAAACATGGTTTGTTTTGCACAAAACATGCCACACAACACTATTTGGTATATATTATTGTGTTGAAGTGGTTAGAATTGAAAATATTTGTCATATGCAAGAAATTACGTACTAAGTTGCGTTTTTTGACTTTTCACGCTTTTTTTGAACTTTTACGCATAAAGTAGATAAAACTTGGTTTGTTTTGCACGAAACTTTGCACAGAATACTATTTGGAATATATCATAGTGTTAAAGTGGTTAGTATTGAAAATTATAGTCATATGCTAGAAATTACGTGTTAAATTGCGATTTTATGGGTTTATAAGTTTTTTTGGCACTTTCGCGCATAAAGTAGCTCAAACTTGGTTTGTTTTGCACGAAACTTGGCACACAACACTATTTGGTATATATATTATTGTGTTGAAGTGGTTAGAATAGACAATAATAGTCATATGCTAGAAATTACGTGCTATGTTTCGATTTATGGGTTTTTAAGCTTGTTTGTCACTTTCGCGCATAAAGTAGCTCAAATTTGGTTTATTTTGCTCGAAACTTGGCACAGAACACTATTTGGTTTATATTATTGTGTTGAAGTGGTTAGAATTTAATATAATAGTCATATGGTAGAAATTACGTGCTAAGTTGTGATGTTATGGGTTTTTAAGCTTTTTTAGCACTTTCACGCATAAAGTAGATGATCAAACTTGGTTTATTTTGCACGAAACTTGGCAAACAACACTTTTTGGTTTATATTATTGTTTTGAGGTGGTAAGAACTAAAAACAATATCCATATGATAGAAATTACGTGTTAAGTTTAGATTTTTTAGAATTTTATGCTTTTTTGGCATATCGTGCATAAAGTAGCTCAAAATTGGTTTGCTTTTCATGAAACTTTGCATACAACACTATTTGGTATATATCATTGTGTTGAAGTGGTTAGAATTGAAAATAATAGTCATATGTTATAAATTACGTGTACGGTTGCGATTTTATGGGTTTATAGACTTTCTTGTCACTAGCGCTCATAAAGTTGCTCAAACTTGGTTTGTTTTGCACATAACATGCCACACAACACTATTTGGTATGTTATTGTGTTGAAGTGGTTAGAATTGAAAATAATAGTCATATGCTTAAAATTACGTACTAAGTTGCGTTTTTTGAGTTATTAAGCTTTTTTTTTCACTTTCGCGCATAAAGTAGCTCAAACTTGGTTTGTTTTGCACGATACTTGGTACAGAATACGATTTGGTATATATTCTAGTGTTATAGTGGTTAGAATTGAAAATTATAGTCATATGCTAGAAATTACGTGTTAAGTTGCAATTTTATGCGTTTTCAAGCATTTTTGACACTTTCTCGCATAAAGTAGCTCAAACTTGGTTTGTTTTCCACGAAACTTGGCACACAACACTATTTCGAATATATTATTGTATTGAAGTGAATAGAATTGAAAATAATAGTGATATGCTAGAAATTACGTGTTAAGTTGCGATTTTTTGGATTTTTATGCTTTTTTGGAATATCATGCATAAAGTAGCGATTTGTTATGCAGGAAACTTTGCACATAGCACTATTTGGTATATATTAATGTGTTGAAGTGGTTAGAATTGAAAATAATAGTCATATGCTTGAAACTACGTGCTAAGTTGCGATTTTATGGGTTTTTAAGCTTTATTGGCACTTTCGCGCATAAACTAGCTCAAACTTGGTTTGCTTTGCACAAACCTTGTCACACAACACTATTTGGTGTTTATTATTGTGTTGAAGTGGTTAGAATTTAATATAATAGTCATATGCAAGAAATTACGTGCTAAGTTGCGATTTTATCGGTTTTTAAGCATTTTCGGCACTTTCGCGCATAAAGTAGATGCTCAAACTAGGTTTGATTTGCACGAAACTTGGCACACAACACTATTTGGTATATTATTGTGCGCAAGTGGTTACAATTAAAAATAATAGTCATATGTTTGTACGTCCTAAGTTGCGATTTTATAGGTTTTAAAGCTTTTTTGGCACTTTCGCGCATAAAGTAGCTCAAACTTGGTTTGTTTTGCACGAAACTTGGCAGACAAAACTATTTGATATATATTATTGTCTTGAAGTGGTTAGAATAGAAAATAATAGTCATATGCAAGAAATTACGTGTTAGGTTGTGATTTTATTGGTTTTTAAGTTTTTTTGGCACTTTCGCACATAAAATTGCTCAAACTTGGTTTGTTTTGCACGAAACTTAGCACACAAAACTATTTGGTATATATTATTGTGTTGAAGTGGTTAGAATTTAAAATAATAGTCATATGTTAGAAATTACGTGTTAGGTTGCGATTATCTGGGTTTATAAGATTTCTTGTCACTTTCGCGCATAAAGTTGCTCAAACTTGGTTTGTTTTGCACAAAACATGCCACACAACACTATTTGGTATATATTATTGTGTTGAAGTGGTTATAATTGAAAATATTTGTCATATGCTAGAAATTACGTACTAAGTTTCGATTTTTGGGTTTGTAAGCTTTTTTGGCACTTTCGCGCATAAAGTAGCTCAAATTTGGTTTATCTTGCTCGAAACTTGTCACAGAACACTATTTTCTTTATATTATAGTGTTGAAGTGGTTAGAATTGAAAATAATAGTCATATGCTAGAAATTACGTACTAAGTTGCGTTTTTTGAGTTTTTAAGCTTTTTTTTCACTTTCGCGCATAAAGTAGCTCAAACATGGTTTGTTTTGCACGAAACATGGCACAGAATACTATTTGGTATATATTACAGTGTTATAGTGGTTAGAATTAAAAATTATAGTCATATGCTAGAAATTACGTGTTAAGTTGCGATTTTATGGGTTTTTAAAGCATTTTTGGCACTTTCTCGCATAAAGTAGCTCAAACATGGTTTGTTTTGCACGAAACATGACACACAACACTATTTGGTGTGTATTATTGTGTTGAATTGGTTAGAATTGAAAATAATAGTCATGCTAGAAATTACGTGTTAAGTTGCGATATTTTTGATTTTTATGCTTTTTTGGCATATTGTGCATAAAGTAGCCCAAAATTGGTTTGTTTTGCACGAAACTTTGCACACAACACTATTTGGTATATACTAATGTGTGGAAGTGGTTAGAATTGAAAATAATAGTCATATGCTAGAAATTACGTGCTAAGTTACGATTTTATGGGTTTTTAATCTTTATTGGCACTTTCGCGCATAAAGTAGCTCAAACTTGATTTGTTTTGCACGAAACTTGGCAGACAATACTTTTTGGTATATATTATTGTGTTGAAGTGGTTAGAATTGAAAATAATAGTCATATGCAAGAAATTACGTGTTAGGTTGTGATTTTATTGGTTTTTAAGCTTTTTTGGCACTTTCGCACATAAAATTGCTCAAACTTGGTTTGTTTTGGACGAAACTTAGCACACAAAACTATTTGGTATATATTATTGTGTTGAAGTGGTTAGAATTGAAAATAATAGTCATATGTTAGAAATTACGTGTTAGGTTGCAATTTTATTGGCTTATAAGATTTCTTGTCACTTGCGCGCATAAAGTTGCCCAAACTTGGTTTGTTTTGCACAAAACATGCCACACAACACTATTTTGTATATATTATTGTGTTGAAGTGGTTAGAATTGAAAATAATAGTAATTACGTACTAAGTTGCGTTTTTTGACTTTTTAAGGTATTTTTTGCACTATTTCGCATAAAGTAGCAAAAACTTGGTTTGTTTTGCATGAAACTTTGCACAGAATACTATTTGGTATATATAATAGAGTTAAAGTGGTTAGTATTGAAAATTATAGCCATATGCTAGAAATTACGTGTTAAGTTGCGATTTTATTGGTTTTTAAGCTTTTTTAGCACTTTCGCGCATAAAGTAGCTCGAACTTGGTTTGTGTTGGACCTCTTGAGTTTTGATGATGACTACACTTTATTTGAGCAAACATGTTTTTAGAGATTGTGCAGGTCGATATCCGATTATGATTATGATCGTTGATAGTACCTATGCCTTAGCTTATGGAAACGTACATGTCAAAAGGTTTCAATTGATGTTAGGAGAAGTATATCGCTTGGGATGTAAAATGGAGACAGCAGATCTACTGTTCCCAAGTTGGATGTTCTAGCTAAACTGAAGTCTGGAGACAGCACACTGTTCCTGAGCTGAAGGTTGACTACGTTGACTGAAAATTCTGGTTATCATATTTTAATTATTATTTTTAGTTAATGTATTTAATAAAATTAATTTGTTGCAGTAGTAATTTATTAAAATTAATTGGTAAATCGTTTTTCTTAAATAAAATGAATTAACGTCCTTATTTTCTAAGATCCTTTATTTTAGGATCTATTTTTAGTAAATATTGGATTTACTAAAAATAGAATTAGTGGTTGTTGAATGAGTCTTAGCTATCTTCTTAACTGGTTTTTATTCCTAAAAATTAGCAAGCAACCATTCCCACTATGATTAACCGTTTCTATTAATAGCAAAAACGTTCCAGCAGTTTAGTACTGGAACAGGAACATCTATTGAAGAAACTGCTGCTTGAAGGGAACAGAAGACAGCGGTTATTGCTAAATAACCGTGGGCTTGAATTGGTCAACTTTAAATGCCTATTTTTAAGATTAACCGTAGGAAGACTTGGTTATTAAAATCCACATTACTCCCATGATCTTTTGATAATGGGATAATGGATTGGAATATTCCTTATTCTTAGGGATTTTAGCTCTATAAATAAGAGACTCGGTTATTCTTCAAAACTCGCCTTAGTATGAGCCATTAAATCATACGTAACTATGGGAGAATTTTTACAAGAAAATTTTGTTTTATAAATGCCAATTAATTTATATATTTTCTTGTGCAACTCATTGATTTTATTTTTAGAGAATTATTATCCTTTTGTAAGGGTTTTTGAGAGAATTTGTAATTAGACTCGGGTGAGTCTAAGGGGGAAATTAGATAGCTTTTAATGAAGCTAGAGAAGAGATTAGCTTTGAGTAAAGCTAAGGAGAAAGCTTCTAGTGAAGCTAGTGGTGAGAATTAGCTTTTAGTGAAGCTAAGTTTGTTGCTTTGAGTGAAGCAATTTGAGAGAGAAGAGTTGGCCTAGTTGATGCGCTTCGAGTGAAGTAAGATGTTTAATGTAATTGTAACGAGTTGCCTTAAACATAGTGGAGAATTTAGAAATCCCGAGGGGTCGTGGTTTTTCCTTCTATTTAGGCCTAGAAGGTTTCCACGTAAAAATCGTTTGTCTCTTTTAATTATTTCGCTCTAAGTTTAAGCTTTATTTATTTTATTCAATTCCGCAAAAACAGGGCAAAAACGCTTAAACTAGTAACAACAACAATTCACCCCCCCTCTTGTTGCTGTTCCCGTTCCTAATTGAGTCTACAATTGGTATCAGAGCCCTGTTCCCAGTAGATCAGGAAACCCTGAGGGCAGAATCCTGGTGTTCCCGAAAATGTCAATTATGAACGATCGAATGGAAGAAGGGTATTCTACTCAAAGACCAACCATGTTCGATTGAAAATTCTATAAATAATGGAAAAATAGGATGGAGATCTTTATCAAAGCGGAAAATTATCAAGTTTGGAGAGTAATCGAAATTGGAGATTTTGAGGTAACCACTACTAATTCCAACAATGAAATTGTTCTCAAACCCGCAACAGGTACATATTTCTAACTCATTTTATTTTCATCCATCCAAATTTAGTAAAAATAAATTAATAGAGTTGCTAAAGGAGACACAAGCTAAACTTGAAAATTGTAATGTTAAGTGTCTCCAATTAGAAAAGGAACTCAAGGTAAGCAAAGACCATGTCTCATATATAAACACCTTTAGATATGATGTCCAAAACAGATTTTTCGGTTTGTTGGACCTAAACATAATCCTAAAGGAAAGTATGGAGAGAATTAAAAAGGAAAATGTTATTCTTAATATTGAGTTATCACAATACAAATTATTAGGCTTAAATGAAGAATTGAATGATGCATCTATTAAAGATTTATGCTATGATTTTCAAAATTTAAAATTAAATCAGGAATCCGACCGTAACAATGATGACAAGCTTGAATTAAGTTCAAGAGAAAAAGGGAAAATCAAAATTACTCCCAAATGGATTCAAGATGCTAAAAGTAAAAATTCAAAAGGCCTAAAATATTTTAAGAATAACAAGAAGAAAAAGGCTTACGTTGATCTCCCTAGCGACAGGTTCTGTTCCTTCTGTGGAGGAACTGGTCATCTGAAGGACCAGTGCACCAAAAGGGAACAGTACACTGTCTCCAACAGAAACTATGTCGATAACATTCAGATTAAGAAAAATGATTCATGCAAAATCGACAAGGAACCCAAGAAAGTCTGGGTTCCTGTAACTAACAATTATTTTTTTTCAGGTCCAAGTGAGGGGGAACAGCTCATGGTATCTCGACAGTGGGTGTTCCAAGCACATGACGGGTGACAAATCTAAGTTTCTCTCACTTGAAGCCTATGATGGGGGAACAGTAACCTTCGGTGACAATATGAAGGGTGAGATAATAGCCAAAGGAAAAGTTGGAAGGACATGTTCCCATGCCATTGATAATGTATTTTTAGTCGAGAATTTGAAACATAACTTACTTAGCATTTCTCAATTTTGTGATAAAGGTAACTCTGTAAACTTTACTTCTGAAAGATGCATTATTTCTAGGAATGACACAGGAGACACCGTTCTTGAGGGAATCAGAAAAGGGAACACCTATGTGGTGGACCTGGACACTGTTCCCAGAAACAGTCTAACGTGTCTAAGCGTTATAGAAGACGACCCACTTCTTTGGCATAAGCGTCTAGGTCATGCTAGTTATTCATTGATTAATTCATTAAGAACAAAAAACCTAGTTAGAGGACTACCAGCTCTAAAATTCCTTAAGGATGAAATTTGTGATCCTTGTGCCAAAGGAAAACAAGTTAGGTCATCTTTTAAACCAAAGAATGTTGTGACCACCTCTAAAACGCTTGAATTATTACACATGGATTTGTGTGGACCTATGAGAATACAAAGCCGTAGTGGCAAGAGATATGTGTTTGTTATTATTGATGATTATAGTAGATTTACATGGACTTTATTTCTAGTTAGTAAAGATGAAGCCTTTAATGAGTTTGTTTCTTTCGCTAACAAAATACAAAAATCTACCAATAATCAAATTGTTCACATAAGGTCAGATCATGGTAAAGAATTTGAAAATTCAAGCTTTATGAGTTATTGCAATGAACATGGAATAAGTCACAATTTTTCCGCCCCTAGAACACCACAACAAAATGGTGTTGTAGAAAGGAAAAATAGAACTTTAGAAGAAATGGCTAGAACTATGTTAATTGCTAGTGGTTTACCTAGAAATTTTTGGGCCGAGGCTGTTAATACTGCATGTTATATTTTAAATAGAGTATTGATAAGACCAATCACTTCTAAGACACCCTATGAACTGTTTAAAGGTGTTAAACCAAATATTGCCTATTTTCGTGTGTTTGGTTGCAAATGTTTTGTACATGTTAATGGAAAACGGAATATAGGTAAATTTGATGAAAGAAGTGATGAAGCAGTATTTCTTGGCTACTCATCTCAAAGTAAGGCATATAGAGTCTATAACAAAAGAACAATGAGTGTGGAAGAATCCGTTCACATAATTTTCGATGAAACTAACTTTTTGTCAAGTGAACAGGATACAAATAATTTTAAGATAGGTCTTGCAAATCTAGAAGAAGATGATGAAGAATTGAAAGTGCATGATCAAGAAACAGCTGGTGAACAGCCGGTTCCAGCAGAAGCAGAAAGTACTGATCAAGTTCAGGAACTGCCAGAACATCAGGAACAACAGACTGTTCCCAATCCAGCTGTTCCCACAGATGAGCAGAACAATCCAGTAGCTGAATAGAATGTTAATCAAGCTGATGAACCAGAACATGCTACTGTTCCCACAAGAGATTTTATGCCAAAACCTTGGAGATATCAAAAATACCATCCTCTTGATTTGATTGTAAGTGACTTAAATAAAGGAACACAAACTAGATCTCAAATGAGAAACTTTTGTGCACATTTTGCGTTCCTATCATCACTTGAACCCAAAAATCACAAAGAAGCTCTAAGGGATTCGGAATGGGTCGTAGCCATGCAAGATGAATTGAACGAATTTGAAAGGAACAAAGTATGGCATTTAGAACCCAAACCGAAACACAAGAAGGTAATTGGTTTGAAATGGGTATTTCGGAACAAACTAGATGAGCATGGAATAATTATAAGAAACAAAGCAAGGCTCGTGGTCAAAGGGTACAATCAACAAGAAGGTATTGATTATACTGAGACATTTGCTCCAGTAGCAAGGTTAGAAGCTATTAGAATTTTAATTTCTTTTGCTGCATTTATGAACTTTAAATTATATCAAATGGATGTGAAATGTGCTTTCTTGAATGGTTTTCTTGATGAAGAAGTTTTTGTTGAACAACCGCCTGGCTTTGAGAATACCTCGTGTCTTGATCATGTCTATAAGCTTGATAAAGCTCTTTATGGGTTGAAACAAGCTCCAAGGCAATGGTATGAAAGACTATCAAAGTTTTTGATTCAAAATGACTTTATTAGAGGTAAAATTGATAAAACCTTATTCTTTAAGAATAAAGGTTCCAATATATTAGTTGTTCAAATATATGTTGATGATATTATTTTTGGTGCCACAAATGAATTGCTATGTAAAGAATTTGCTAACCTTATGAGCACTGAATTTGAAATGAGCATGATGGGAGAATTAAATTTCTTTCTTGGTTTGCAAATTAAACAAACTGCTAATGGTATCTTTATTCATCAACAAAAATATATAAAAGAACTTCTTAAGAAATATGGCATGAATAATGCTAAAACCAACCATACACCCATGACTACTAATGTAAGATTAGATGAAGATACAAATGGAACAAATATTGACCAAACTATGTATAGAGGCATGATTGGATCTTTATTATATCTAACTGCTAGTAGACCCGATATTTCATTTAGTGTTGGTTTATGTGCAAGATTTCAATCTAACCCTAAAGAATCACATCTAACTGCAGTGAAACGTATTTTGAGATATCTAAAGGGAATAGATGATTTATCATTGTTTTATCCTAAAAGTGATGTTTATGATTTGAAAGGTTTTAGTGATGCAGATTATGCAGGTGATCTTGTAAATAGAAAAAGTACATCAGGTATGGTACAATTTCTTGGCTCATGTTTAGTTTCATGGAGTTCCAAGAAACAAAACACTGTTGCACTATCCACTGCCGAAGCTGAATATGTAGCAGCAGCAGCTTGCTGTTCCCAAATGCTTTGGATAAAATAACAGCTAAGAGATTTTGGTATTAAGTTTGAATGTGTTCCTATTTATTGTGATAATACCAGTGCCATATGCATTTCAAAAGATCCAGTGCATCATTCTAGAGTAAAACATATTCACATTAGGCATCATTTTCTTAAGGACAACGTCAAAAATAAAAATATTATCGTCAAGCATGTTAATACAAACGAGCAAATAGTTGATATCATGACAAAGCCGCTTCCAAGGGAACAACATGAAAAGATGAGATTAGAACTGGGCATGATTAAGTTGAATTGAAGTAAGTGATAAATGTGATCCTTAAAGACAAAATGGAAATTTGAAAAAGACGATCAACCACAAAAATCTTGATTGAAAAATCAATTATTGAAAGAATCAGGTACGCACTATTTAAAAGTATATACTGTGAGTGCTCTTATGATTGCATGTTTGATTTGATCAGATTGTAGTAGCATAAAATTTTCATTTATCTTTTATTTTCATAAAAATTTTTTCTTCATAATATTAAATATATATATTTATCCAGCATTTTTTTAAGAAGTGGGAGTTAAATCATCATAGTTCTTCACTAAATTCGTCTGTTTCCATTTCACATTTTGTGTTCATATGCACGAATTAAATAAGGAACTTGAATTACCTAAACACACGTCCCCTCACATGCATTTTATACTCTCTCTCAAGTCAAATCCTTCACTTCATCATCAATTGCATTTAACCCCCAAAACCGTCTTCAACCTAGTTTTTCTTTCTCTTGAACTTTCAAACCACCATGAAAACCAAGAACCAAACACCAAAGATGAAGCAACCCAAACCTCTACAAATCATCCATCCAACACCTCTCATTACCGAAACTGAGTCCTCATCAAGAAAGCAACAGGAAACCCCGGTTGCCTCTGGAGTGCATGAAACCAAAAAGAGAGAAAGGGACTCTACAGTAAAGAAATTATCTTCAAAAAGGGCAAAAGTTGTTATTCCAGTTAGTGCTGAGGAGATATCCAAAGAAATGATTGTTGGTTTCGGGCTAGACAAACAATGGTATGAATCTAATTTCTTTCCTCAATTTCACGCCATTTTGCAAGATCAATGTTGGGAATCTTTAATGGCAGAACACTGTTGCAACCCAATGTATCCCAACTTAATGCGTGAGTTTGCTTTAAATTTTTCTTTTGACCATGGATTCTGTACTAGTGAAGTAAAGGGGATCAAAATTGAATTTAATAACCTGATTTTAGGAGGATGGTTGGGTGTTCCCTTGACTGGTTTTGATAGATATGTTGTTGGGTCAAAAATTAATTTTTCTAGTATAAATGAGAAGTCAGTTTGGAAGTTTTTAGGGTTGAATGAGAAAAAGGGAAAAGTTAGTCATAATGTGCTATCACCTATGCACAAACTGTTGTACAACATAGCAAGAAGATTCATTTTGCCTCGCACATCCAAAAGAAGTGAGGTTAGTCTTAGAGATGCTACGTTAATCTACTGTCTGGCGAACCACATCAAGATTAATTTTCCTTCTTTAATGATTTGTCATTTAAATGATTGTATTTTTAAAAGGAATGTGTTAGGGTATGGTGGACTGTTGACCTGGATATTTAAGAAATTGGGTGTTCCTCTTGATGGTCCAAACTATCCCATGGGTCCAAACAACAAAGTGGGTGTAAAATGTTTGAAAAATTTACACCTAAGACTGAAAATGGGACCCTTGAGAACATTTTTGAACAATCAGAGGACACCAATGAAGAAGAAGAAGTTGAAGAAAATGTTGAGGAGGAGGAAGTAAACAAGGA
The DNA here is from genome assembly GCF_026212465.1 of Amaranthus tricolor. NCBI lineage: Eukaryota > Viridiplantae > Streptophyta > Magnoliopsida > Caryophyllales > Amaranthaceae > Amaranthus > Amaranthus tricolor. Next base: position 19,019,635 of record NC_080059.1, on the reverse strand, counting down.
GGAACAGGAGGAGCCTGTTCCCTCTGCCACTGAGAAGGCAAAAGGGCATTCTAAGGAGGAAGAACAGGAGGAAAACTCTTGTAAGGGGGAAGTAGAGAAGGAACTGGTGAAGGTTGCTGTGGAGGAAGAAGAAAAGAAAAATGAGAAGGGTTCTTCACCTGGTTTGACCCCTAGGAAGAGTAGAACGCTAGCTTCTAAAGGAAAGAAACCTGTTGTTGTTATTGATGATGACTCTACCTCATACACAACAGCATAACCAAGCCAACCTTCCTCACCTAGACCTGCCACACCGTCATACCATAAACCATTACCACCACAATCACCAATACGACCATCTTCACCACCTAAGTCACCTATACCATCACCATCACCTGTACCCCCTTCACCACATCAAGGTTTAGGTGACACTACAGTTCCCACTGACCCTCTAACCTCCATTCTCCTGAAACTCAATGATTTGCAGTCAAGCTTCCTTGTGTTTAAAGATGAAATTCGTGTCTCTATAGCCTCACTATCTGCTCAAATGGACCAAATGGAATCACGTTTAGGGGCCAAACTGGACACAGTAGAGGTGGAGACAGAATATGTTTATGATGAAGCTCCTGCAACTTAATTTCTCCTTTTTCATTCCTTCTTATTTGTTGCAACTATCACTCTCATTAAACAATCTTTTTATGTTTTTCATTTTGTACCAGCTGGGGTACTGCTTAATACACTGAATCATATTTTCTTTTTGTGCTACTTAATATCTGTTATTTTCATCATTGTTGATCATGTTTGTATTCATTGGTACTCGCTTTTAATTTTTGCATCCTTATTCTCTCTTTGACTATAACTATATGTTTAGTGCTGTGGCTTGATTGCTCCAATTCTTTTTGAATGATGTCAAAAGGGGGAATATTTGGCACAAACTTAAATAATGCTTGAGTATGCTTAGTCTGATATACATTTATTCTGTTGAACATTAGGACTGTGGCTATGCTCTATGATCTGAATGCTATATGTTTTACTACTGCATACATGCTCATACATGCTCTGATATGAACTGGATTATATGTGATGATTTATTTGAATTAAGCTTTGATTAGTAATAAGTTTAGCTCTGATATACATACTGAGATACATACTTTGATTGTTATGATTTATATGCTCTGATGATTACTTGAATGCTATGATAAAAGTTCTTACAGTGCTTTAAGTTTTGTTTGGTAAGTTTTGTTTTGTTTTAGTTCTATTTGAAATCTTAAGTTATAAACTACTTCCGATGTTTTGATTATGCTTAAGTTATTTTAAATAATTCTAATTAATAGAGTTAATTTGTTTTTAATGTATGCTTGGTAAATTATATTGTCACGAGTTAATTTACTAAGTAATGTAGAGTTGTTTTGATCTCTAACATACTCTTCAACATTGGTTTACTCTATTTTGTTTTTAAGTTTGTTTGAAAAGTTTGTCATCATCAAAAAGGGGGAATTTGTTGGACCTCTTGAGTTTTGATGATGACTACACTTTATTTAAGCAAACATGTTTTTAGAGATTGTGCAGGTCGATATCCGATTATGATTATGATCGTTGATAGTACCTATGCCTTAGCTTATGGAAACGTACATGTCAAAAGGTTTCAATTGATGTTAGGAGAAGTATATCGCTTGGGATGTAAAATGGAGACAGCAGATCTACTGTTCCCAAGTTGGATGTTCTAGCTAAACTGAAGTCTGGAGACAGCACACTGTTCCTGAGCTGAAGGTTGACTACGTTGACTGAAAATTCTGGTTATCATATTTTAATTATTATTTTTAGTTAATGTATTTAATAAAATTAATTTGTTGCAGTAGTAATTTATTAAAATTAATTGGTAAATCGTTTTTCTTAAATAAAATGAATTAACGTCCTTATTTTCTAAGATCCTTTATTTTAGGATCTATTTTTAGTAAATATTGGATTTACTAAAAATAGAATTAGTGGTTGTTGAATGAGTCTTAGCTATCTTCTTAACTGGTTTTTATTCCTAAAAATTAGCAAGCAACCATTCCCACTATGATTAACCGTTTCTATTAATAGCAAAAACGTTCCAGCAGTTTAGTACTGGAACAGGAACAGCTATTGAAGAAACTGCTGCTTGAAGGGAACAGAAGACAGCGGTTATTGCTAAATAACCGTGGGCTTGAATTGGTCAACTTTAAATGCCTATTTTTAAGATTAACCGTAGGAAGACTTGGTTATTAAAATCCACATTACTCCCATGATCTTTTGATAATGGGATAATGGATTGGAATATTCCTTATTCTTAGGGATTTTAGCTCTATAAATAAGAGACTCGGTTATTCTTCAAAACTCGCCTTAGTATGAGCCATTAAATCATACGTAACTATGGGAGAATTTTTACAAGAAAATTTTGTTTTATAAATGCCAATTAATTTATATATTTTCTTGTGCAACTCATTGATTTTATTTTTAGAGAATTATTATCCTTTTGTAAGGGTTTTTGAGAGAATTTGTAATTAGACTCGGGTGAGTCTAAGGGGGAAATTAGATAGCTTTTAATGAAGCTAGAGAAGAGATTAGCTTTGAGTAAAGCTAAGGAGAAAGCTTCTAGTGAAGCTAGTGGTGAGAATTAGCTTTTAGTGAAGCTAAGTTTGTTGCTTTGAGTGAAGCAATTTGAGAGAGAAGAGTTGGCCTAGTTGATGCGCTTCGAGTGAAGTAAGATGTTTAATGTAATTGTAACGAGTTGCCTTAAACATAGTGGAGAATTTAGAAATCCCGAGGGGTCGTGGTTTTTCCTTCTATTTAGGCCTAGAAGGTTTCCACGTAAAAATCGTTTGTCTCTTTTAATTATTTCGCTCTAAGTTTAAGCTTTATTTATTTTATTCAATTCCGCAAAAACAGGGCAAAAACGCTTAAACTAGTAACAACAACAATTCACCCCCCCTCTTGTTGCTGTTCCCGTTCCTAATTGAGTCTACAGTTTGTTTTGCACGAAACTTGGCACACAACACAATTTGGTAGAAATTATTGTGTTGAACTGGTTAGAATTGAAAATAATAGTTATATGCTAGAAATTACGTGCTAAGTTGCGGTTTTTTTGATTTTTATGCATTTTTGGCATATCGTGCATAAAGTAGCTCAAAATTGGTTTGTTTTACACGAAACTTTGCACACAACACTATTTGGTATATATTAATGTGTTGAAGTGGTTAGAATTGAAAATAATAGTCATATGCTAGAAATTACGTGCTAAGTGGCGATGTTATGGATTTTTAAGCTTTTTTAGCAATTTCACGCGTAAAGTAGATGATCAAACTTGGTTTGTTTTGCACGAAACCTTGCACACAACACTATTTGGTTTATATAATTGTTTTGAAGTGGTTTATATTATTTTTTAGAATTCTATGCTTTTTTGGCATATTGTGCATAAAGTAGCTCAAAATCGGTTTGTTTTGCATGAAACTTTGCACACAACACTATTTGGTATATATTATTGTGTTGAAGTAGTTAGAATTGAAAATAATAGTCATATGTTAGAAATTACATGTACGGTTGCGATTTTATGGGTTTATAGGCTTTCTTTTCACTGCGCGCATAAAGTTGCTCAAACTTGGTTTGTTTTGAAAATAATACTCATATGCTAGAAATTACGTACTAAGTTGCGTTTTTTGAGTTTTTAAGCTTTTTTTCACTTTCGCGCATAAAGTAGCTCAAACATGGTTTGTTTTGCACGAAACTTGGTACAGAATACTATTTGGTATATATTCTAGTGTTATAGTGGTTACAATTGAAAATTATAGTCATATGATAGAAATTACGTGTTAAGTTGCAATTTTATGGGTTTTCAAGCATTTTTGGCAATTTCTCGCATAAAGTAGATCAAACTTGGTTTGTTTTCCACGAAACTTGGCACACAACACTATTTCGTATATATTATTGTATTGAAGAGGTTAGAATTTAAAATAATAGTGATATGCTAGAACTTACGTGTTAAGTTGCGATTTTTTGGATTTTTATGCTTTTTTGGCATATCGTGCATAAAATAGCCCAAAATTGATTTGTTTTGAACGAAACTTTGCACACAACACTATTTGGTATATATTAATGTGTTGAAGTGGTTTGAATTGAAAATAATAGTCATATGCTAGAAACTACGTGCTAAGTTGCGATTTTATTGGTTTTTAAGCTTTATTGGCACTTTCGCGCATAGACTAGCTCAAACTTGTTTTGCTTTGCACGAATTTTGGCACACAACACTATTTGGTGTTTATTATTGTGTTGAAGTGGTTAGAATTGAATAGAATAGTCATATGCAAGAAATTACGTGCTAAGTTTCGATTTTATGGGTTTTTAAGCATTTTCAGCACTTTCGCGCATAAAGTAGATGCTCAAACTTGGTTTGCTTTGCACGAAACTTAGCACACAACACTATTTGGTAAATATTAATTTGTTGAAGTGGTTTGAATTGAAAATTATAGTCATATGCTAGAAACTACGTGCTAAGTTGCGATTTTATGGGTTTTTAAGCATTTTCGGCACTTTCGCGCATAAAGTAGATGCTCAAACTTGGTTTGCTTTGCACTAAACTTGGCACACAACAGTATTTGGTATATATTATTGTGCGCAAGTGGTTACAATTAAAAAAAATAGTCATATGTTAGAACCTACGTGTTAGGTTGCGATTTTATCGGTTTATAAGATTTCATGTCACTTTCGCGCATAAAGTTGCTCAAACATGGTTTGTTTTGCACAAAACATGCCACACAACACTATTTGGTATATATTATTGTGTTGAAGTGGTTAGAATTGAAAATATTTGTCATATGCTAGAAATTACGTACTAAGTTGCGTTTTTTGACTTTTCACGCTTTTTTTGAACTTTTACGCATAAAGTAGATAAAACTTGGTTTGTTTTGCACGAAACTTTGTACAGAATACTATTTGGAATATATCATAGTGTTAAAGTGGTTAGTATTGAAAATTATAGTCATATGCTAGAAATTACGTGTTAAATTGCGATTTTATGGGTTTATAAGTTTTTTTGGCACTTTCGCGCATAAAGTAGCTCAAACTTGGTTTGTTTTGCACGAAACTTGGCACACAACACTATTTGGTATATATATTATTGTGTTGAAGTGGTTAGAATAGACAATAATAGTCATATGCTAGAAATTACGTGCTATGTTGCGATTTATGGGTTTTTAAGCTTGTTTGTCACTTTCGCGCATAAAGTAGCTCAAATTTGGTTTATTTTGCTCGAAACTTGGCACAGAACACTATTTGGTTTATATTATTGTGTTGAAGTGGTTAGAATTTAAAATAATAGTCATATGGTAGAAATTACGTGCTAAGTTGCGATGTTATGGGTTTTTAAGCTTTTTTAACACTTTCACGCATAAAGTAGATGATGAAACTTGGTTTATTTTGCACGAAACTTGGCAAACAACACTATTTGGTTTATATTATTGTTTTGAGGTGGTAAGAACTAAAAACAATATCCATATGATAGAAATTACGTGTTAAGTTTAGATTTTTTAGAATTTTATGCTTTTTTGGCATATCGTGTTGCGTTTTGATTATTGTTTTGAGGTGGTAAGAACTAACAACACTATTTGGTTTGCTTTTCATGAAACTTTGCATACAACACTATTTGGTATATATTATTGTGTTGAAGTGGTTAGAATTGAAAATAATAGTCATATGTTATAAATTACGTGTACGGTTGCGATTTTATGGGTTTATAGACTTTCTTGTCACTAGCGCTCATAAAGTTGCTCAAACTTGGTTTGTTTTGCACATAACATGCCACACAACACTATTTGGTATATATTATTGTGTTGAAGTGGTTAAAATTGAAAATAATAGTCATATGCTTGAAATTACGTACTAAGTTGCGTTTTTTGAGTTATTAAGCTTTTTTTTTCACTTTCGCGCATAAAGTAGCTCAAACTTGGTTTGTTTTGCACGATACTTGGTACAGAATACGATTTGGTATATATTCTAGTGTTATAGTGGTTAGAATTGAAAATTATAGTCATATGCTAGAAATTACGTGTTAAGTTGCAATTTTATGGGTTTTCAAGCATTTTTGACACTTTCTCGCATAAAGTAGCTCAAACTTGGTTTGTTTTCCACGAAACTTGGCACACAACACTATTTCGAATATATTATTGTATTGAAGTGGTTAGAATTGAAAATAATAGTTTTATGCTAGAAATTACGTGTTAAGTTGCGATTTTTTGGATTTTTATGCTTTTTTGGAATATCATGCATAAAGTAGCGATTTGTTTTGCACGAAACTTTGCACATAGCACTATTTGGTATATATTAATGTGTTGAAGTGGTTAGAATTGAAAATAATAGTCATATGCTTGAAACTACGTGCTAAGTTGCGATTTTATGGGTTTTTAAGCTTTATTGGCACTTTCGCGCATAAACTAGCTCAAACTTGGTTTGCTTTGCACAAACCTTGTCACACAACACTATTTGGTGTTTATTATTGTGTTGAAGTGGTTAGAATTTAATATAATAGTCATATGCAAGAAATTACGTGCTAAGTTGCGATTTTATCGGTTTTTAAGCATTTTCGGCACTTTCGCGCATAAACTAGATGCTCAAACTAGGTTTGATTTACACGAAACTTGGCACACAACACTATTTGGTATATTATTGTGCGCAAGTGGTTACAATTAAAAATAATAGTCATATGTTTGTACGTCCTAAGTTGCGATTTTATAGGTTTTTAAGCTTTTTTGGCACTTTCGCGCATAAAGTAGCTCAAACTTGGTTTGTTTTGCACGAAACTTGGCAGACAAAACTATTTGATATATATTATTGTGTTGAAGTGGTTAGAATAGAAAATAATAGTCATATGCAAGAAATTACGTGTTAGGTTGTGATTTTATTGGTTTTTAAGCTTTTTTGGCACTTTCGCACATAAAATTGCTCAAACTTGGTTTGTTTTGCACGAAACTTAGCACACAAAACTATTTGGTATATATTATTGTGTTGAAGTGTTTAGAATTTAAAATAATAGTCATATGTTAGAAATTACGTGTTAGGTTGCGATTATCTGGGTTTATAAGATTTCTTGTCACTTTCGCGCATAAAGTTGCTCAAACTTGGTTTGTTTTGCACAAAACATGCCACACAACACTATTTGGTATATATTATTGTGTTGAAGTGGTTATAATTGAAAATATTTGTCATATGCTAGAAATTACGTACTAAGTTGCGTTTTTTGAGTTTTAACGCTTTTTTTGCACTTGTGCGCATAAAGTAGCAAAAATTTGGTTTGATTTGCACGAAACTTTGCACAAAATACTATTTTGTATATATCATAGTGTTAAAGTGGTTAGTATTTAAAATTATAGTCCTATGCTAGAAATTACGTGTTAAATTGCGATTTTATGGGATTTTAAGTTTTTTTGGCACTTTCGCGCATAAAGTAGCTCAAACTTGGTTTGTTTTGCACGAAACTTAGCACACAACACTATTTGGTATATATTATTGTGTTAAAGTGGTTAGAATAGAAAATAATAGTTATATGTTTGAAATTACGTGTTATGTTGCAATTTTTTTTATGTTTATGCGTTTTTGGCATATCGTGCATAAAGTAGCTAAAATTTGGTTTGTTTTGCCCGAAACTTGGCAGACAACACTATTTGATATATATTATTGTGTTGAAGTGGTTAGAATTGAAAATAATAGTCATATGCAAGAAATTACGTGTTAGGTTCTGATTTTATTGGGTTTTAAGCTTTTTTAGCACTTTCGCACATCAAGTTGCTCAAACTTGGTTTGTTTTGGACGAAACTTAGCACACAAAACTATTTGGTATATATTATTGTGTTGAAGTGGTTAGAATTGAAAATAATAGTCATATGTTAGAAACTACGTGTTAGGTTGCGATTTTATGGGTTTATAAGATTTCTTGTCACTTTCGCGCATAAAGTTGCTCAAACTTGGTTTATTTTGCACAAAACATGCCACACAACTCTATTTGGTATATATTATTGTGTTGAAGTGGTTAGAATTGAAAATATTTGTCATATGCTAGAAATTACGTACTAAGTTGCGTTTTTTGACTTTTCACGCTTTTTTTGCACTTTTGCGCATAAAGTAGATAATATTTGGTTTGTTTTGCACGAAACTATGCACAGAATACTATTTGGTATATATCATAGTGTTAAAGTGGTTAGTATTTAAAATTATAGTCATATGCTAGAAATTACGTGTTAAGTTGCGATTTTATGGGTTTTTAAGTTTTTTTGGCACTTTCGCGCATAAAGTAGCTCAAACTTGGTTTGTTTTGCACGAAACTTGGCACACAACACTATTTGGTATATATTATTGTGTTGAAGTGGATAGAATATAAAATAATAGTTATATGCTAGAAATTACGTGTTAAGTTGCGATTTTTTTGATTTTTATGCGTTTTTGGCATATCGTGCATAAAGTAGCTCAAAAATTGGTTTGTTTTGCACAAAACTTTGCACACAACACTATTTGGTATATATTAATGTGTTGAAGTGATTAGAATTGAAGATAATAGGCATATGCTAGAAATTACGTGCTAAGTTGCGATGTTATGTGTTTTTAAGCTTTTTTAGCACTTTCACGCATAAAGTAGATGATCAAACTTGGTTTGTTTTGCACGAAACTTGGCAAACAACACTATTTGGTTGATATTATTGTTTTGAGGTGGTAAGTATTAAAAATAATATCCATATGATAGAAATTACGAGTTAAGTTGCGATTTTTTAGAATTTTATGCTTTTTTGGCATATCGTGCATAAAGTAGCTCAAAATTGGTTTTCTTTTTATGAAACTTTGCACACAACATTATTTGGTATATATTATTGTGTTGAAGTGGTTAGAACTGAAAATAATATTCATATGCTAGAAATTACGTACTCAGTTGCGTTTTTTGAGGTTTTCAGCTTTTTTTTCACTTTCGCGCATAAAGTAGTTCAAACTTGGTTTGTTTTGCACAAAACTTGGCACATAATACTATTTGGTATATATTATAGTGTTATAGTGGTTAGAATTGAAAATTATAGTCTTATGCTAGAAATAACGTGTGAAGTTGCGATTTTATGGGTTTTCAAGCATTTTTGGCACTTTCTCGCATAAAGTAGCTCAAACTTGGTTTGTTTTCCACGAAACTTGGCACACAACACTATTTGGTATATATTATTGTCTTGAATTGGTTAGAATTGAAAATAATAGTCATATGCTAGAAATTACGTGTTAAGTTGCGACTTTTTGGATTTTTATGCTTTTTTGGCATTTCGTTCAAAAAGTAGCCCAAAATTGGTTTGTTTTGCACGAAACTTTGCACACAACACTATTTGGTATATATTAATGTGTTGAAGTGGTTAGAATTGAAAATAATAGTCATATGCTAGAAATTACGTGCTAAGTTGCGATTTATGGGTTTTTAAGCTTTATTGGCACTTTCGCGCATAAAGTAGCTCAAACTCGGTTTGCTTTGCACGAAACTTTGCACACAACACTATTTGGTGTTTATTAATGTGTCTAAGTGGTTAGAATTGAAAATCATAGTCAAATGCAAGAAATTACGTGTTAAGTTGCGATTTTATGTGTTTTTAAGCATTTTTGGCACTTTCGCGCATAAAGTAAATGCTCAACCTTGGTTTGATTTGCACGAAACTTGTCTCACAACACTATTTTGGTATATATTATTGTGCGCAAGTGGTTACAATTAAAAATAATAGTCATATGCTTGAACGTGCTAAGTTGCGATTTTATGGGTTATTAAGCTTTTTTGACACTTTCGAGCATAAAGTAGCTCAAACTTGGTTTGTTTTGCACGAAATTTGGCAGACAACACAATTTGATATATATTATTGTGTTGAAGTGGTTAGAATTGAAAATAATAGTCATATGTTAGAAATTACATGTTAGGTTGCGATTTTCTGGGTTTATAAGAGTCTTGTCACTTTCGCGCATAAAGTGGCTCAAAATTGGTTTGTTTTGCACAAAATGTGCCACACAACACTATTTGGTATATATTATTGTGCTGAAGTGGTTAGAATTGAAGATAATTGTCATATGCTAGAAATTACGTACTAAGTTGCGTTTTTTGAGTTTTTACGCTTTTTTTGCACTTTTGCGCATAAAGTAGCAAAAACTTGGTTTGTTTTGCATGAAACTTTGCACAAAATACTATTTGGTATATATCATAGTGTTAAAGTGGTTAGTAATGAAATTTATCGTCATATGCTAGAAATTACGTGTTAAGATTGTGATTTTATAGCTTTTTAAAGCTTTTTTGGCACTTTCGCGCATAAAGTAGCTCGAATTTGGTTTGTTTTGCACGAAACTTAGCACACAACTCTATTTGGTATATATTATTGTGTTGAAGTGGTTAGAATTGAGAATAATAGTTATATGCTAGAAATTACGTGTTAAGTTGCGATTTTTTTTATTTTTATGCGTTTTTGGCATATCGTGCTTAAAGTAGCTCCAAATTGGTTTGTTTTGCACAAAACTTTACACACAACACTATTTGGTATATATTAATGTGTTGAAGTGGTTAGAATTCAAAATAATAGTCATATCCTAGAAATTACGTGCTATGTTGCGATTTATGGGTTTTTAAGCTTTTTTGGCACTATCGTGCATAAAGTAGCTCAAATTTGGTTTATTTTGCTCGAAACTTGGCACAGAACACTATTTTGTTTATATTATTGTGTTGAAGTGATTTGAATTGAAAATAATAGTCATATGCTAGAAATTACGTGCTAAGTTGCGATGTTATGGGTTTTTAAGCTTTTTTAGCACTTTCACGCATAAAGTAGATGATCAAACTTGGTTTGTTTAGCACGAAACATGGCACACAACACGAATTGGTTTATATTATTGTTTTGAAGTGGTAAGAATTAAAAATAATATTTATATGATAGAAATTACGTGTTAAGTAGCGATTTTATGGGCTTTTAAGCTTTTTTGGCACTTTTGCGCATTAAGTAACGCAAACTTGGTTTATTTTGCACGAAACTTGACACACAATACTATTTGGTATATATTATGTGTTGAAATGGTTAGAATTGAAAATAATAGTCATATGCTAGAAATTACATGTTAAGTTGTGATTTTTTGGAATTTTATGCTTTTTTGGTATATCGTGCACAAAGTAGCTCAAAATTGGTTTGTTTTGCATGAAACTTTGCACACAAAACTATTTGATATATATTATTGTGTTGAAGTAGTTAGAATTGAAAATAATAGTCATATGTTAAAAATTACGTGTAAGGTTGCGATTTTATGGGTTTATTTTGCTTTCTTGTCACTTTCGCGCAAAATGTAGCTCAAACTTGGTTTGTTTTGCACAAAACATGCCACACAACACTATTTGGTTTATATTATTGTGTTGAAGTGGTTAGAATTGAAAATAATAGTCATATGCTAGAAATTACGCGTTAAGTTGCAATTTTATGGGTTTTTAAGCATTTTTGGCACTATCGCGCATAAAGTAGCTCAAACTTGGTTTGTTTTGCACGAATCTTGGTACACAACACTATTTGGTATATATTATTGTGTTGAAGTGGTTATTTGAAAATAATAGTCATATGCTACAAATTTCGTAGTAAGTTACGATTTTTTTGATTTTTATTCTTTTTTGGCATATTGTGCATAAAGTAGCCCAAAATTGGTTTGTTTTGCACGAAACTTTGCACACAACACTATTTGGTATATATTAATGTATTGAAGTTGTTAGAATTGAAAATAATAGTCATATGCTAGAAATTACGTGCTAAGTTGCAATTTTATCGGTTTTAAAGCTTTTTTGGCACTTTCGCACATAAAGTAGCCCAAAATTGGTTTGTTTTGCACGAAACTTGGCACACAACACTATTTGGTATATATTATTGTGTTGAAGTGGTGAGAATTGAAAATAATAGTCATATGTTAGAAATTACGTGTTAAGTTAAAATTTTATGGGCTTTTATGCTTTTTTGGCATATCGTGCATAAAGTAGCGCAAATTTGGTTTGTTTTGCATGAAACTATGCACACAACACTATTTGGTATATATTAATGTGTTGAATTGGTTAGAATTGAAAGTAATACTCATATGCTAGAAATTACGTGCTAAGTTGCGATTTTATGGGTTTTTAAGCTTTTTTGGCACTTTCGCGCATAAAGAAGCTCAAACTTGGTTTGTTTTGCAAGAAACTTGGCACACAACACTATTTGGTATATGTTATTGTGTTGAAGTGGTTAGATTCGAAAATAATAGTCATATGCTGGAAATTACGTTGCAGTTGCGATTTTTTGGATTTTTATGCTTTTTTGGCATATCGTGCATAAAGTAGCTCAAAATTGGTTTGTTTTACAAGAAACTATGTACACAACATTATTTGGTATATATTAATGTGTTGAAGTGGTTAGAATTGAAAATAATAGTCATATGCTAGAAATTACGTGCTAAGTTGCGATTTTATGGGTTTTTAAGCTTTATTGGCACTTTCGCGCATATAGTTCATGCTGAAACTTGGTTTGTTTAGCACGAAACTTGACACACAACAGTATTTGGTTTATATTGTTGTGTTGAAGTGGTAAGAAATGAAAATAATAGTCATATGCTACATATTACGTGTTAAGTTGCGATTATATGGATTTTTAAGCTTTTTTTGCACTTTTGCGCATAAAGTAACTTGGTTTGTTTTGCACGAAACTTTGTATACAATACTATTTGTTATATATTATTGTGTTGAAGTGTTTAGAATTGTAAATAATAGTCATATGCTAGAAATTACGTGCTAAGTTGCTATGTTATGGGTTTTTAAGCTTTTTTAGCACTTTCACGCATAAAGTATATGATCAAACTTGGTTTGTTTTGCACGAAACTTGGCACACAACACGATTTGGTTTATATTATTATTTTGAAGTGGTAAGAATAAAAAATAATATTCATATGAAAGAAATTACGTGTTAAGTAGCGATTTTATGGGCTTTTAAGTTTTATTGGCACTTTTCCGCAAAAATTAACTCAAACTTGGTTTGTTTTGCACGAAACTTGACACACAATACTATTTGGTATATATTATGTGTTTAAATAGTTAGAATTGAAAATAATAGTCATATGCTAGAAATTACATGTTAAGTTGCGATTTTTTGGAATTTTATGCTTTTTTGGCATATCGTGCATAAAGTAGCTCAAAATTGGTTTGTTTTGCATGAAACTTTGAAAACAACACTATTTGATATATATTATTGTGTTGAAGTAGTTAGAATTGAAATTAATAGTCATATGTTAGAAATTACGTGTAAGGTTGCGATTTTATGGGTTTATAGGCTTTCTTGTCACTTTCGCGCATAAAGTAGCTCAAACTTGGTTTCTTTTGCAGAAAACATGCCACACAACACTATTTGGTTTATATTATTGTGTGAAGTGGTTATAATTCAAAATAATAGTCATATGCTAGAAATTACGCGTTAAGTTGGGATTTTATTGGCTTTTAAGATTTTTTGACGCTTTCGTGCATAAAGTAGTTCAAACTTTGTTTGTTTTGCACGAAACTTGGCACACAACACTATTTGGTATATATTATTGTGTTAATATGGTTAGAGTTGAAAATAAAAGTCATATTCTAGAAATTACGTGTTAAGTTGCGATTTTTTTGGTTTTTAAGCATTTTTGGCACTTTCGCACATAAAGTGTCTCAAACTTGGTTTGTTTTGCACGAAACTTGGCACACAACACTATTTGGTATATATTATTGTGTTGAAGTGGTTAGTTGAATATAATAGTCATATGCTACAAATAACGTGTTAAGTTGTGAGTTTTTGGATTTTTATGCTTTTTTGGCATATTGTGCATAAAGTAGCCCAAAATTGGTTTGTTTTGTACAAAAATTTGCACACAACACTATTTGGTATATATTAATGTGTTGAAGTGCTAAGAAGTGAAAATAATAGTCATATGCTAGAAATTACGTGCTAAGTTGCAATTTTATGGGTTTTAAAGCTTTTTTGGCACTTTCGCTCATAAAGTAGCTCAAACTTTCTTGTTTTGCACGAAACTTGGCACACAACACTATTTGATATATATTATTGTGTTGAAGTGGTTAGTTGAATATAATAGTCATATGCTACAAATTACGTGTTAAGTTGCGATTGTTTGGATTTTTATGCTTTTTTGGCATATTGTGCATAAAGTAGCCCAAAATTGGTTTGTTTTGCACGAAACTTTGCACACAACACTATTTGGTATATATTAATGTGTTGAAGTGGTTAGAATTGAAAATAATAGTTATATGCTAGAAATTACGTGCTAAGTTGCAATTTTATGGGATTTAAAGCTTTTTTGGCACTTTCGCATATAAAGTAGCTCAAACTTGGTTTGTTTCGCACGAAACTTGGCACACAACACTATTTGGTGTATATTATTGTGTTGAAGTGGTGAGAATTGAAAATAATGGTCATATGTTAGAAATTACGTGTTAAGTTTCAATTTTATCGGCTTTTATGCTTTTTTGGCATATCGTGCATAAAGTAGCGCAAAATTGGTTTGTTTTGCATGAAACTTTGCACCCAACACTATTTGGTATATATTAATGAGTTGAATTGGTTATAATTGAAAATAATAGTCATATGCTAGAAATTACGTGCTAAGTTGCGATTTTATGCGTTTTTATGCTTTTTTTGCACTTTCGCGCATAAAGAAGCTCAAACTTGGTTTGTTTTTCAAGAAACTTGGCACACAACACTATTTTTATGCTTCTTTGGCATATCGTGCATAAAGTAGCCTAAAATTGGTTTGTTTTGCACGAAACTTGGCACACAACACTATTTGGTATATATTAATGTGTTGAAGTGGTTAGAATTGAAAATAATAGTCATATATTAGAAATTGCGTGTTAAATTGCGATTTTATGGGCATTTATTTTTTTTTGGCATATCGTGCATAAAGTAGCTGAAAATTGGTTTGTTTTACACAAAACTTTGCATATAACATTATTTGGTATATATTAATGTATTGAAGTGGTTAGAATTGAAAATAATAGTCATATACTAGAAATTACGTGCTAAGTTGCGATTTTATGGGTTTTTAAGCTTTTTTGGCACTTTCGCGTATAAAGTAGCTGATCAAACTTGGTTTGTTTTGCACGAAACTTGGCACACAACATTATTTGGTTTATATTATTGTGTTGAAGTTGTTGGCATATGCTAGAAATTACGTGTTAAGTTGCGATTTTATGGGTTTTTAAGCTTTTTAAGCACTTTTGCGCATATAGAACATGCTGAAACTTGGTTTGTTTAGCATGAAACTTGGCATACAATAGTATTTGGTTTATATTGTTGTGTTGAAGTGGTAGGAAATGAAAATAATAGTCCTATGCTACATATTACTTGTTAAGTTGCGATTATATGGATTTTTAAGCTTTTTTTGCACTTTTTCGCATAAAGTAGCTCAAACTTAGTTTGTTTTGCACGAAACATTGTATACAATACTATTTGTTATATATTATTGTGTTGAAGTGGTTAGAATTGTAAATAATAGTCATATGCAAGAAATTACGTGCTAAGTTGCGATTGTATGGGTTTTTAAGCTTTTTTGGCACTTTCGCGCATAAAATAGCCATAAAATAGCATATGGATTTTATGGCACTTTCGCGCATAAAACTTGGCACACAACACTATTTGGTATATATTATTGTGTTGGAGTGGTGAGAATTGAAAATAATAGTCATATGTTAGAAATTACGTGTTAAGTTAAAATTTTATGGGCTTTTATGCTTTTTTGGCATATCGTGCATAAAGTAGCGCAAATTTGGTTTGTTTTGCATGAAACTATGCACACAACACTATTTGGTATATATTAATGTGTTGAATTGGTTAGAATTGAAAGTAATACTCATATGCTAGAAATTACGTGCTAAGTTGCGATTTTATGGGTTTTTAAGCTTTTTTGGCACTTTCGCGCATAAAGAAGCTCAAACTTGGTTTGTTTTGCAAGAAACTTGGCACACAACACTATTTGGTATATGTTATTGTGTTGAAGTGGTTAGATTCGAAAATAATAGTCATATGCTGGAAATTACGTTGCAGTTGCGATTTTTTGGATTTTTATGCTTTTTTGGCATATCGTGCATAAAGTAGCTCAAAATTGGTTTGTTTTACAAGAAACTATGTACACAACATTATTTGGTATATATTAATGTGTTGAAGTGGTTAGAATTGAAAATAATAGTCATATGCTAGAAATTACGTGCTAAGTTGCGATTTTATGGGTTTTTAAGCTTTATTGGCACTTTCGCGCATATAGTTCATGCTGAAACTTGGTTTGTTTAGCACGAAACTTGACACACAACAGTATTTGGTTTATATTGTTGTGTTGAAGTGGTAAGAAATGAAAATAATAGTCATATGCTACATATTACGTGTTAAGTTGCGATTATATGGATTTTTAAGCTTTTTTTGCACTTTTGCGCATAAAGTAACTTGGTTTGTTTTGCACGAAACTTTGTATACAATACTATTTGTTATATATTATTGTGTTGAAGTGTTTAGAATTGTAAATAATAGTCATATGCTAGAAATTACGTGCTAAGTTGCTATGTTATGGGTTTTTAAGCTTTTTTAGCACTTTCACGCATAAAGTATATGATCAAACTTGGTTTGTTTTGCACGAAACTTGGCACACAACACGATTTGGTTTATATTATTATTTTGAAGTGGTAAGAATAAAAAATAATATTCATATGAAAGAAATTACGTGTTAAGTAGCGATTTTATGGGCTTTTAAGTTTTATTGGCACTTTTCCGCAAAAATTAACTCAAACTTGGTTTGTTTTGCACGAAACTTGACACACAATACTATTTGGTATATATTATGTGTTTAAATAGTTAGAATTGAAAATAATAGTCATATGCTAGAAATTACATGTTAAGTTGCGATTTTTTGGAATTTTATGCTTTTTTGGCATATCGTGCATAAAGTAGCTCAAAATTGGTTTGTTTTGCATGAAACTTTGAAAACAACACTATTTGATATATATTATTGTGTTGAAGTAGTTAGAATTGAAATTAATAGTCATATGTTAGAAATTACGTGTAAGGTTGCGATTTTATGGGTTTATAGGCTTTCTTGTCACTTTCGCGCATAAAGTAGCTCAAACTTGGTTTCTTTTGCAGAAAACATGCCACACAACACTATTTGGTTTATATTATTGTGTGAAGTGGTTATAATTCAAAATAATAGTCATATGCTAGAAATTACGCGTTAAGTTGGGATTTTATTGGCTTTTAAGATTTTTTGACGCTTTCGTGCATAAAGTAGTTCAAACTTTGTTTGTTTTGCACGAAACTTGGCACACAACACTATTTGGTATATATTATTGTGTTAATGTGGTTAGAGTTGAAAATAAAAGTCATATTCTAGAAATTACGTGTTAAGTTGCGAATTTTTTGGTTTTTAAGCATTTTTGGCACTTTCGCACATAAAGTGTCTCAAACTTGGTTTGTTTTGCACGAAACTTGGCACACAACACTATTTGGTATATATTATTGTGTTGAAGTGGTTAGTTGAATATAATAGTCATATGCTACAAATAACGTGTTAAGTTGTGAGTTTTTGGATTTTTATGCTTTTTTGGCATATTGTGCATAAAGTAGCCCAAAATTGGTTTGTTTTGTACAAAAATTTGCACACAACACTATTTGGTATATATTAATGTGTTGAAGTGCTAAGAAGTGAAAATAATAGTCATATGCTAGAAATTACGTGCTAAGTTGCAATTTTATGGGTTTTAAAGCTTTTTTGGCACTTTCGCTCATAAAGTAGCTCAAACTTTCTTGTTTTGCACGAAACTTGGCACACAACACTATTTGATATATATTATTGTGTTGAAGTGGTTAGTTGAATATAATAGTCATATGCTACAAATTACGTGTTAAGTTGCGATTGTTTGGATTTTTATGCTTTTTTGGCATATTGTGCATAAAGTAGCCCAAAATTGGTTTGTTTTGCACGAAACTTTGCACACAACACTATTTGGTATATATTAATGTGTTGAAGTGGTTAGAATTGAAAATAATAGTTATATGCTAGAAATTACGTGCTAAGTTGCAATTTTATGGGATTTAAAGCTTTTTTGGCACTTTCGCATATAAAGTAGCTCAAACTTGGTTTGTTTCGCACGAAACTTGGCACACAACACTATTTGGTGTATATTATTGTGTTGAAGTGGTGAGAATTGAAAATAATGGTCATATGTTAGAAATTACGTGTTAAGTTTCAATTTTATCGGCTTTTATGCTTTTTTGGCATATCGTGCATAAAGTAGCGCAAAATTGGTTTGTTTTGCATGAAACTTTGCACCCAACACTATTTGGTATATATTAATGAGTTGAATTGGTTATAATTGAAAATAATAGTCATATGCTAGAAATTACGTGCTAAGTTGCGATTTTATGCGTTTTTATGCTTTTTTTGCACTTTCGCGCATAAAGAAGCTCAAACTTGGTTTGTTTTTCAAGAAACTTGGCACACAACACTATTTTTATGCTTCTTTGGCATATCGTGCATAAAGTAGCCTAAAATTGGTTTGTTTTGCACGAAACTTGGCACACAACACTATTTGGTATATATTAATGTGTTGAAGTGGTTAGAATTGAAAATAATAGTCATATATTAGAAATTGCGTGTTAAATTGCGATTTTATGGGCATTTATTTTTTTTTGGCATATCGTGCATAAAGTAGCTGAAAATTGGTTTGTTTTACACAAAACTTTGCATATAACATTATTTGGTATATATTAATGTGTTGAAGTGGTTAGAATTGAAAATAATAGTCATATACTAGAAATTACGTGCTAAGTTGCGATTTTATGGGTTTTTAAGCTTTTTTGGCACTTTCGCGTATAAAGTAGCTGATCAAACTTGGTTTGTTTTGCACGAAACTTGGCACACAACATTATTTGGTTTATATTATTGTGTTGAAGTTGTTGGCATATGCTAGAAATTACGTGTTAAGTTGCGATTTTATGGGTTTTTAAGCTTTTTAAGCACTTTTGCGCATATAGAACATGCTGAAACTTGGTTTGTTTAGCATGAAACTTGGCATACAATAGTATTTGGTTTATATTGTTGTGTTGAAGTGGTAGGAAATGAAAATAATAGTCCTATGCTACATATTACTTGTTAAGTTGCGATTATATGGATTTTTAAGCTTTTTTTGCACTTTTTCGCATAAAGTAGCTCAAACTTGGTTTGTTTTGCACGAAACATTGTATACAATACTATTTGTTATATATTATTGTGTTGAAGTGGTTAGAATTGTAAATAATAGTCATATGCAAGAAATTACGTGCTAAGTTGCGATTGTATGGGTTTTTAAGCTTTTTTGGCACTTTCGCGCATAAAATAGCCATAAAATAGCATATGGATTTTATGGCACTTTCGCGCATAAAACTTGGCACACAACACTATTTGGTATATATTATTGTGTTGGAGTGGTGAGAATTGAAAATAATAGTCATATGTTAGAAATTACGTGTTAAGTTAAAATTTTATGGGCTTTTATGCTTTTTTGGCATATCGTGCATAAAGTAGCGCAAATTTGGTTTGTTTTGCATGAAACTATGCACACAACACTATTTGGTATATATTAATGTGTTGAATTGGTTAGAATTGAAAGTAATACTCATATGCTAGAAATTACGTGCTAAGTTGCGATTTTATGGGTTTTTAAGCTTTTTTGGCACTTTCGCGCATAAAGAAGCTCAAACTTGGTTTGTTTTGCAAGAAACTTGGCACACAACACTATTTGGTATATGTTATTGTGTTGAAGTGGTTAGATTCGAAAATAATAGTCATATGCTGGAAATTACGTTGCAGTTGCGATTTTTTGGATTTTTATGCTTTTTTGGCATATCGTGCATAAAGTAGCTCAAAATTGGTTTGTTTTACAAGAAACTATGTACACAACATTATTTGGTATATATTAATGTGTTGAAGTGGTTAGAATTGAAAATAATAGTCATATGCTAGAAATTACGTGCTAAGTTGCGATTTTATGGGTTTTTAAGCTTTATTGGCACTTTCGCGCATATAGTTCATGCTGAAACTTGGTTTGTTTAGCACGAAACTTGACACACAACAGTATTTGGTTTATATTGTTGTGTTGAAGTGGTAAGAAATGAAAATAATAGTCATATGCTACATATTACGTGTTAAGTTGCGATTATATGGATTTTTAAGCTTTTTTTGCACTTTTGCGCATAAAGTAACTTGGTTTGTTTTGCACGAAACTTTGTATACAATACTATTTGTTATATATTATTGTGTTGAAGTGTTTAGAATTGTAAATAATAGTCATATGCTAGAAATTACGTGCTAAGTTGCTATGTTATGGGTTTTTAAGCTTTTTTAGCACTTTCACGCATAAAGTATATGATCAAACTTGGTTTGTTTTGCACGAAACTTGGCACACAACACGATTTGGTTTATATTATTATTTTGAAGTGGTAAGAATAAAAAATAATATTCATATGAAAGAAATTACGTGTTAAGTAGCGATTTTATGGGCTTTTAAGTTTTATTGGCACTTTTCCGCAAAAATTAACTCAAACTTGGTTTGTTTTGCACGAAACTTGACACACAATACTATTTGGTATATATTATGTGTTTAAATAGTTAGAATTGAAAATAATAGTCATATGCTAGAAATTACATGTTAAGTTGCGATTTTTTGGAATTTTATGCTTTTTTGGCATATCGTGCATAAAGTAGCTCAAAATTGGTTTGTTTTGCATGAAACTTTGAAAACAACACTATTTGATATATATTATTGTGTTGAAGTAGTTAGAATTGAAATTAATAGTCATATGTTAGAAATTACGTGTAAGGTTGCGATTTTATGGGTTTATAGGCTTTCTTGTCACTTTCGCGCATAAAGTAGCTCAAACTTGGTTTCTTTTGCAGAAAACATGCCACACAACACTATTTGGTTTATATTATTGTGTGAAGTGGTTATAATTCAAAATAATAGTCATATGCTAGAAATTACGCGTTAAGTTGGGATTTTATTGGCTTTTAAGATTTTTTGACGCTTTCGTGCATAAAGTAGTTCAAACTTTGTTTGTTTTGCACGAAACTTGGCACACAACACTATTTGGTATATATTATTGTGTTAATGTGGTTAGAGTTGAAAATAAAAGTCATATTCTAGAAATTACGTGTTAAGTTGCGATTTTTTTGGTTTTTAAGCATTTTTGGCACTTTCGCACATAAAGTGTCTCAAACTTGGTTTGTTTTGCACGAAACTTGGCACACAACACTATTTGGTATATATTATTGTGTTGAAGTGGTTAGTTGAATATAATAGTCATATGCTACAAATAACGTGTTAAGTTGTGAGTTTTTGGATTTTTATGCTTTTTTGGCATATTGTGCATAAAGTAGCCCAAAATTGGTTTGTTTTGTACAAAAATTTGCACACAACACTATTTGGTATATATTAATGTGTTGAAGTGCTAAGAAGTGAAAATAATAGTCATATGCTAGAAATTACGTGCTAAGTTGCAATTTTATGGGTTTTAAAGCTTTTTTGGCACTTTCGCTCATAAAGTAGCTCAAACTTTCTTGTTTTGCACGAAACTTGGCACACAACACTATTTGATATATATTATTGTGTTGAAGTGGTTAGTTGAATATAATAGTCATATGCTACAAATTACGTGTTAAGTTGCGATTGTTTGGATTTTTATGCTTTTTTGGCATATTGTGCATAAAGTAGCCCAAAATTGGTTTGTTTTGCACGAAACTTTGCACACAACACTATTTGGTATATATTAATGTGTTGAAGTGGTTAGAATTGAAAATAATAGTTATATGCTAGAAATTACGTGCTAAGTTGCAATTTTATGGGATTTAAAGCTTTTTTGGCACTTTCGCATATAAAGTAGCTCAAACTTGGTTTGTTTCGCACGAAACTTGGCACACAACACTATTTGGTGTATATTATTGTGTTGAAGTGGTGAGAATTGAAAATAATGGTCATATGTTAGAAATTACGTGTTAAGTTTCAATTTTATCGGCTTTTATGCTTTTTTGGCATATCGTGCATAAAGTAGCGCAAAATTGGTTTGTTTTGCATGAAACTTTGCACCCAACACTATTTGGTATATATTAATGAGTTGAATTGGTTATAATTGAAAATAATAGTCATATGCTAGAAATTACGTGCTAAGTTGCGATTTTATGCGTTTTTATGCTTTTTTTGCACTTTCGCGCATAAAGAAGCTCAAACTTGGTTTGTTTTTCAAGAAACTTGGCACACAACACTATTTTTATGCTTCTTTGGCATATCGTGCATAAAGTAGCCTAAAATTGGTTTGTTTTGCACGAAACTTGGCACACAACACTATTTGGTATATATTAATGTGTTGAAGTGGTTAGAATTGAAAATAATAGTCATATATTAGAAATTGCGTGTTAAATTGCGATTTTATGGGCATTTATTTTTTTTTGGCATATCGTGCATAAAGTAGCTGAAAATTGGTTTGTTTTACACAAAACTTTGCATATAACATTATTTGGTATATATTAATGTGTTGAAGTGGTTAGAATTGAAAATAATAGTCATATACTAGAAATTACGTGCTAAGTTGCGATTTTATGGGTTTTTAAGCTTTTTTGGCACTTTCGCGTATAAAGTAGCTGATCAAACTTGGTTTGTTTTGCACGAAACTTGGCACACAACATTATTTGGTTTATATTATTGTGTTGAAGTTGTTGGCATATGCTAGAAATTACGTGTTAAGTTGCGATTTTATGGGTTTTTAAGCTTTTTAAGCACTTTTGCGCATATAGAACATGCTGAAACTTGGTTTGTTTAGCATGAAACTTGGCATACAATAGTATTTGGTTTATATTATTGTGTTGAAGTGGTAGGAAATGAAAATAATAGTCCTATGCTACATATTACTTGTTAAGTTGCGATTATATGGATTTTTAAGCTTTTTTTGCACTTTTTCGCATAAAGTAGCTCAAACTTGGTTTGTTTTGCACGAAACATTGTATACAATACTATTTGTTATATATTATTGTGTTGAAGTGGTTAGAATTGTAAATAATAGTCATATGCAAGAAATTACGTGCTAAGTTGCGATTGTATGGGTTTTTAAGCTTTTTTGGCACTTTCGCGCATAAAATAGCTCAAACTTGGTTTGTTTTGCACAAAACTTGGCACACAAGACAATTTGGTTTATATTATTGTGTTGGAGTGGTTAGAATTGAAAATAATAGTCATATGCTAGAAATTACGCGTTAAGTTTCGATTTTATTGGCTTTTAAGATTTTTTGACGCTTTCGCGCATAAAGTAGTTCAAACTTTGTTTGTTTTGCACGAAACTTGGCACACAGCACTATTTGGTATATATTATTGTGTTAAAGTGGTTAGAGTTGAAAATAAAAGTCATATTCTAGAAATTACGTGTTAAGTTGCGATTTTATGAGTTTTTAAGCTTTTTTGGCACTTTCGCACATAAAGTAGCTCAAACTTGTTTTGTATTGCACGAAACTTGGCACACAACACTATTTGGTATATATTATTGTGTTGAAGTTGTTATAATATAAAATAATAGTCATATGCTAGAAATTACGTGTTAGGATTCGATTTTATAGATTTTGAAGCTTTTTTTGCACTTTCGCGCATAAAGTTGCTCAAACTTGATTTGTTTTGCACGAAACATGGCACACAACACTATTTGGTATATATTATTGTGCGCAAGTGGTTAGAATTAAAAATAATAGTCATATGTTTGAAATTACAAGCTAACTTGCGTTTTTATGCGTTTTTAAGCTTTTTTAGTACTTTCGCGCATATAGTACATGCTAAAATTTGGTTTGTTTAGTACGAAACTTTGCACACAACACTATTTGGTTTATATTGTTGTGTTGAAGTGGTAAGAAATGACAATATTAGTCATATGCTACATATAACGTGTTAAGTTGCGATTATATGGATTTTTAAGCTTTTTTGCACTTTTGCGCATAAAGTAGCTCAAACTTGGTTTGTTTTGGACGAAACTTTTTATACAATACTATTTGTTATATATCATTGTGTTGAAGTTGTTAGAATTGTAAATAATAGTAATATGCTAGAAATTACGTGCTAAATTGCGATTGTATGGGTTTTTAAGCTTTTTTGGCACTTTCGCACATAAAATAGCTCAAACTTGGTTTGTTTTGCACTAAACTTGGCACACAAGACTATTTGGTTTATATTATTATGTTGAAGTGGTTAGAATTTAAAATAATAGTCATATGCTAGAAATTACGCGTTAAGATGCGATTTTATTGGCTTTTAAGATTTTTTGACGCTTTCGCGCATAAAGTAGTTCAAACTTTGTTTGTTTTGCACGAAACTTGGCACACAGCACTATTTGGTATATATTATTTTGTTAAAGTGGTTAGAGTTGAAAATAAAAGTCATATTCTAGAAATTACGTGTTAAGTTGCGATTTTATGAGTTTTTAAGCTTTTTTGGCACTTTCGCACATAAAGTAGCTCAAACTTGTTTTGTATTGCCCGAAACTTGGCACACAACACTATTTGGTATATATTATTGTGATGAAGTTGTTATAATATAAAACAATAGTCCTATGCTAGAAATTACGTGTTAGGATTCGATTTTATAGATTTTTAAGCTTTTTTTGCACTTTCGCGCATAAAGTTGCTCAAACTTGATTTGTTTTGCACGAAACATGGCACACAACACTATTTGGTATATATTATTGTGCGCAAGTGGTTAGAATTAAAAATAATAGTCATATGTTTGAAATTACGAGCTAACTTGCGATTTTATGTGTTTTTAAGCTTTTTTAGTACTTTCGCGCATATAGTACATGCTGAAACTTGGTTTGTTTAGCACGAAACTTTGCACACAACACTATTTGGTTTATATTGTTGTGTTGAAGTGGTAAAAAGTGACAATATTAGTCATATGCTACATATAACGTGTTAAGTTGCGATTATATGGATTTTTAAGCTTTTTTGCACTTTTGCGCATAAAGTAGCTCAAACTTGGTTTGTTTTGGACGAAACTTTGTATACAAGACTATTTGTTATATATCTTTGTGTTGAAGTTGTTAGAATTGTAAATAATAGTAATATGCTAGAAATTACGTGCTAAATTGCGATTGTATGGGTTTTTATGCTTTTTTGGCACTTTCGCACATAAAATAGCTCAAACTTGGTTTGTTTTGCACTAAACTTGGCACACAAGACTATTTGGTTTATATTATTGTGTTGAGGTGGTTAGAATTTAAAATAATAGTCATATGCTAGAAATTACGCGTTAAGTTGCGATTTTATTGGCTTTTAAGATTTTTTGACGCTTTCGCGCATAAAGTAGTTGAAACTTTGTTTGTTTTGCACGAAAGTTGGCACACAACACTATTGGGTATATATTATTGTGTTAAAGTGGTTAGAGTTGAAAATAAAAGTCATATTCTTGAAATTACGTCTTAAGTTGCGATTTTATGGGTTTTTAAGCATTTTTTGCACTTTCGCGCATAAAGTAGCTCAAACTTGGTTTGTTTTGCACGAAACTTGACAAACAACACTATTTGGTATATATTATTATGTTAAAGTGGTTAGTTGAAAATAATAGTCATATGCTACAAATTACGTGTTAAGTTGTGATTTTTTTAGATTTTTAAGCTTTTTTGGCATATTGTGCATAAAGTAGCCCAAAATTGGTTAGTTTTGCACGAAACATTGCACACAATACTATTTGGTATATATTAATGTGTTGAAGTGGTTAGAATTTAAAATATTAGTCATATGCTAGAAATTACGTGCTATGTTGCAATTTTATGGGTTTTAAAGCTTTTTTGGCACTTTTGCACATAAAGTAGCTCAAACTTGGTTTGTTTTGCACGAAACTTGGCACACAACACTATTTGGCGTATATTATTGTGTTGAAGTGGTGAGAATTGAAAATAATAGTCATATGTTAGAAATTACGTGTTAAGTTGCAATTTTATGGGCTTTTATGCTTTTTTGGCATATCGTGCATAAAGTAGCGCAAAATTGGTTTGTTTTGCATGAAACTTTGCACGCAAAACTTTTTGGTATATATTAATGTGTTGAATTGGTTATAATTGAAAATAATAGTCATATGCTACAAATTACGTGCTAATTTGCGATTTTATGCGTTCTTATGCTTTTTTGGCACTTTCGCCAATAAAGAAGCTCAAACGTGGTTTGTTTTGCAAGAAACTTGGCACACAACTCTATTTGGTATATGTTATTGTGTTGAAGTGGTTAGATTTGAAAATAATAGTCATATGCTAGAAATTATGTGTTCAATTGCGATTTTTTGGATTTTTATGCTTTTTTGGCATATCGTGCATAAAGTAGCTGAAAATTGGTTTGTTTTACACGAAACTTTGCACACAACATTATTTGGTATATATTAATGTGTTGAAGTGGTTAGAATTTAAAATAAAGTAGCTGAAAATTGGCTATGTTGCAATTTTATGGGTTTTTAAGCTTTTTTGGCACTTTCGCGTATAAAGTAGCTGATCAAACTTGGTTTGTTTTGCACGAAACTTGGCACACAACATTATTTGGTTTATATTATTGTGTTGAAGTGATTGGCATATGCTAGAAATTACGTGCTAAGTTTCGATTTTATGGGTTTTTTTAGCTTTTTTAGCACTTTCGCGCATATAGTACATGCTGAAACTTGGTTTATTTAGCACGAAACTTGGCATACAATAGTATTTGGTTTATATTGTTGTGTTGAAGTGGTAAGAAATGAAAATAATAGTCATATGCTATATATTACGTGTTAAGTTGCGATTATATGGATTTTTAAGATTTTTTTCCACTTTTTCGCATATAGTAGATCAAACTTGGTTTGTTTTGCATGAAACTTTGTATACAATACTATTTGTTATATATTATTGTGTTAAAGTGGTTAGAATTGTAAATAATAGTCATATGCTAGAAATTACGTGCTAAGTTGCGATTGTATGGGTTTTTAAGCTTTTTTGGCACTTTCGCGCATAAAATAGCTCAAACTTGGTTTGTTTTGCACGAAACTTGGCACACAAGACTATTTGGTTTATATTATTATATTGAAGTGGTTAGAATTTAAAATGATAGTCATATGCTAGAAATTACGCGTTAAGTTGCGATTTTATTGGCTTTTAAGATTTTTTGACGCTTTCGCGCATAAAGTAGTTGAAACTTTGTTTTGTTTTGCACGAAACTTGGCACACAACACTATTTGGTATATATTATTGTGTTAAAGTGGTTAGAGATGAAAATAAAAGTCATATTCTAGAAATTACGTGTTAAGTTGCGATTTTATAGGTTTTTAAGCTTTTTTGGCACTTTCGCGCATAAAGTAGCTCAAACTTGTTTTGTTTTGCACGAAACTTGGCACACAAAACTATTTGGTATATATTATTGTGTTGAAGTGGTTATAATGTAAAATAATAGTCATATGCTAGAAATTACGTGTTAGGTTTCGATTTTATAGATTTTTAGCTTTTTTGGCACTTTCGCGCATAAAGTTGCTCAAACTTGATTTGTTTTGCACGAAACTTGGCACACAACACTATTGGGTATATATTATTGTGCGCAAGTGTTTAGAATTAAAATAATTGTCATATGCTTGAAATTACGTGCTAAGTTGCGATTTTATGGGTTTTTAAGCTTTTTTAGCACTTTCGCGCATATAGTACATGCTGAAACTTGGTTTGTTTAGCACGAAACTTTGCACACAAAACTATTTGGTTTATATTGTTGTGTTGAAGTGGTAAGAAATGAAAATATTAGTCATATGCTACATATTACGTGTTAAGTTGCGATTATATGGATCTTTAAGCTTTTTCGCACTTTTGCGGATAAAGTAGAACAAACTTGGTTTGTTTTGCACGAAACGTTGAATACAATACTATTTTTTATATATTATTGTGTTGAAGTGGTTAGAATTGTAAATAATAGTCATATGCTAGAAATTACGTGCTAAATTGCGATTGTATGGGTTTTTAAGCTTTTTTAGCACTTTCGCGCATAAAATAGCTCAAAGTTGGTTTGTTTTGCACGAAACTTGGCACACAAGACTATTTGGTTTATATTATTGTGTTGAAGTGGTTAGAATTTAAAATAATAGTCATATGCTAGAAATTACGCGTTAAGTTGTGATTTTATTGGCTTTTAAGATTTTTTGACGCTTTCGCGCATAAAGTAGTTCAAACTTTGTTTGTTTTGCACGAAACTTGGCACACAACACTATTTGGTATATATTATTGTGTTAAAGTGGTTAGAGTTGAAAATAAAAGTCATATTCTAGAAATTACGTGTTAAGTTGCGATTTTATGGGTTTTAAAGCATTTTTGGCACTTTCGCGCATAAAGTAGCTCAAACTTGTTTTATGTTGCACGAAACATGGCACACAACACTATTTTGTATATATTATTGTGTTTAAGTGGTTATAATATAAAGTAATAGTCATATGCTAGAAATTACGTGTTAGGTTTTGATTTTATAGGTTTTTATGCTTTTTTGGCACTTTCGCGCATAAAGTTGCTCAAGCTTGATTTGTTTTGCACGAAACATGGCACACAACACTCTTTGGTATATATTATTGTGCGTAAGTGGTTAGAATTTAAAATAATAGTCATATGCTTGAAATTATGTGCTAAGTTGCGATTTTATGGGTTTTTATGCTAATTTTGTACTTTCGCGTATAAAGTAGCTCAAACTTGGTTTGTTTTGCACGAAACTTGGCACACAACACTATTTGGTATATATTGTTGTGTTGAAGTGGTTAGAATTGTAAATAATAGTCATATGTTAGAAATTACGTGTTAGGTTGTGATTTTATGGGTTTTTAAGCTTTATTGGCACTTTCGCACATAAAGTTGCTCAAACTTGGCATATGACTATTAATGATATAACGATATAACCTTGCACTAGGCTTTTCCTAAGAGCAATATGACGAGATTTACCGTTATACACTTGACTATAAGCCTTCGCCAATGCCGTACTACAATCCCTAAGAATTGTCACCATTGATATAGGCATTTGTAATACCAGTATCTCAAACATGAGATCGAGTAACCATTCTACTTCCTTTCCTGCAGACGCTAGCGCTATAAACTTAGAAGTCATAGTGGAATCAACGATGAATGTTTGTTTCTTGGAAGATCATAATATAGATCCTCCCCTATAAACGAACACCCAACCACTTGTAGAAGAATTGTCCTCGTTATTTGTGATCCAAATTGCATCAAAATAACCTTCCAAGATAGGAAGTTCTCCATTGTAAGTGATACCAAAATCCATAGTACCCTTCAAGTATTTTAATACTTTTCTAACCGTTTTCCAATGATACGGCCCTGGATTATTTGTAATACTACTTAACTTTTCCACCGCAAAGGCTATATCAGGTCTCGTACAAGTCATCGCATACATTTGTGATCCAATAACCTTTGCATACGCTAGTTGCGAAACTGGTTCCTTAAAGTCTATGAAGCTTGACATGTTGATCCATAGGGGTTGAGATCGGGGTTGTCTCAAACATGTTGAATCTTTTAAGTACTTTCTCGATGTAATGAGCTTGACTTAATTTGATTCCATTGCTATCTATTATGATCTTGATTCCTAAGATCACATCGGCCTCCCCCGTGTCCTTCATTTGGAATGAACTTGACAAAAACTCTTTTGTCTCTTGAACCCATACTAAATTAGTACCAAATATGAGCTTATCATCAATGTAGAGGCATATAATGACTCCGTTGCCTTGCCCATCGAATTTGCTATAAATGCACTTACCGGGTTGATTCAATTTGAATCCAAAGGACAAAACCGTCTTATAAAACTTTTGATGCCATAGTTTCGTGCTTGTTTTAGTCCCTATAACTTTACAAGTTTAAACACCTTGTTAGTCAAAACAAACCCTTCGGGTTAATAAATTAATTTTTAAACATTATTGAATTTGATCACCATAAAACATAATTTGCAAAATATACGCAAATTAGTTTATTCTCTTATATAGAATAACATTTATTTCATAACTACATTCATAAGTATTGATAAAAACAACCACTTAATTATAATTTCATCATTTGTTGAATTGTACATAATAATTTCAATTTAACTATTATAAATAATGGTCCGACCATATTAAACTTAAATTTAATATGTTCCATATACACAAATATGTATATCCATATGACATATAAATCATACCACTTAATTTTAGTTATACTATAACTTGATTGACTTGGGTAATTACGTAACTCATTTGAGTACGCCCAAATAAATCATTACACCTTTAATTTTTCTAAAATAAACTTGGATAAATAAAAATTTATGTCACTTTAATTTATGTCTCATCTTAAGAGATACTTAACAAAAGTCATTAATTTTATCATTTACTTATAAGTAGTTATTATAAAATAACTACCATAGCGAACCAAAAAAAATATAATTATAAATTATCAAACAATCATATGAATGTTCGAAACATGGATTTCATGGATAAGAATTCCACTAAACATCCACGTGTCAACACATTAATTATCTTAATAACATGTCATAGTTAAAAATATATAAACTAATAATAATTGTGCTACTCCATACATGTATCAAGATCAAACAAAAAATCAATTTCATTTTCGATCCTAGAAACTTGTGACAAGAGGAAAATGACCAAACCTTTACAGTATTTTCTTTAGCCTAAATGCATAACATAGTCATTATTCAAACATAAATCAAAATACTTGAGTATTTTCCATGAAAATATACCATCAAAATATCATGAAGACATGAACATTGTCATACTTTATTCAAAAAAATAGATTAAACACATATTTTATGTATATTGGCAATTTTAATTTATATATTTATTATATAAATCTTAAGCATTGGAGTATTTTATTCCATACTACAAAAAAAAAATTCATGGCCCTTTTAACCATGATGATCACATGAATAGATTTCTATTCTCTTTTCTTAATTAAATTATTAAGAAAAATAACACTTTATAACTTCCACCATAAATTTTCATCATCAAAA
Organism: Amaranthus tricolor; assembly: GCF_026212465.1. Lineage (NCBI taxonomy): Eukaryota > Viridiplantae > Streptophyta > Magnoliopsida > Caryophyllales > Amaranthaceae > Amaranthus > Amaranthus tricolor. The sequence goes on along the minus strand of NC_080059.1, from coordinate 18,988,573 downwards.
TAACACATACCCACTTCTCTAGATCATATCTTTGTAAAAAACTACTACCCACATGCTTTACTTCAAAAAAAAAATTTGAACACATGAATATGATCATCCAAAAGAAGATTTAATTGTATGTAAATACTTTCTCACAATTTTAAACACAAATTCAAACATAATTTATGATAAAATAAATTACAAGAAAGAAAAACTTACTTGTTTACCATGATACTTCTTCTTACTAAAGATACCCATGAAAATAAATATTTCAATTGCCATCATCAAAATTCCATACCGAAAAACTTGTCCAATTTCATGAAGTTTGATGTGAGATCCTCAACGCTTGCCATTATCACAAAAAATATCACAATAGATTGTTACAAATAATAATGCGAAAATGAAACTACAAATACAAGATGATGTTTGTAGTGTCTCCCTCGTGTATGGGACTTCCTGCTTGAATGAACCACGAATTGAACAATACCGTAGAGAAGATATGATTGTAACAACAAACGTCACTCAGAAATCTTGATATAGGTTGAAGGTGACTATAAGCCTTCCTATTGTGATATTTCCCCTACAAAGGTACTTGGGTTATGAGAATACAAATTCACAATGAGATATAATCGATCACATCAACCGATTAGTACGAAAAGATTGAACAAAATGATTATGTGTTTATATAGAAATAAAAACCAGAAAAACAATAAAAGAGTTAATTACTGTCTTTTATGTTTCAAGAGATTGAGAGAAAGATGAGACAGAAATTGATGTTCAAGATGTGATCAAAGTGTAAATGATTTCATGCACCCACTCTTATTTATAAAGTAGACTAGCAATGATTCATCCAAATCCATTTACTAATTATATCAAGTAAAACATTAGTACATAACAATACAACACTCCATGAAATGAAGTTTTGATCCATGAACAGATCCACTATTTTGAAGTTGCTCGAATGAGCATGACTCAAATAACTTTCTTGAAACTTTTTGACGCAAAAATTCCTAAGTGCTCGATCAACCAAATACCAAAAAATCATACAGAAGGTTTTGAAGCAAACTGCCAGGCCAGAGCAGCAGCGCTTGAACAAGCACCACAATGCTCGAACGAGCATGACCCTCCTGGAACGAGCTGCATGGTCCAGCTTCATTATTTGGTTCTCGTTGTTATGTTCTTGTTTACCATGGTCCAGCTTAATAACTTGCTTAAGCACTTGGCACACAACACTATTTGGTACATATATTATTGTCTTGAATTGGTTAGAATTTAAAATAATAGTTATATGCTAGAAATTACGTGTTAAGTTGCGATATTTTTGATTTTTATGCGTTTTTGGCATATCGTGCATAAAGTAGCTCAAAATTGGTTTATATTATTGTGGTTAAGTGGTTAGAATTGAAAATAATAGTCATATACAGAAATTACGTGCTAAGTTGCGATGTTATGGGTTTTTAAGCTTTTTTAGCAGTTTCACGCATAAAGTAGATGATCAAACTTGGTTTGTTTTTCACGAAACTTGGCACACAACACTATTTGGTTTATATTATTGTTTTGAAGTGGTAAGAATTAAAAATAATATTCATATGATAGAAATTACGTGTTATGTTGCGATTTTTTAGAATTTTATGCTTTTTTGGCATATCGTGCATAAAGTTGCTCAAAATCGGTTTGTTTTGCATGAAACTTTGCACACAACAATATTTGGTATATATTATTGTGTTGAAGTAGTTAGAATTGAAAATAATAGTCATATGTTAGAAATTACGTGTACGGTTGCGATTTTATGGGTTTATAGGCTTTCTTGTCACTAGCGCTCATAAAGTTGCTCAAACTTGGTTTGTTTTGCACAAAACATGCCACACAACACTATTTGGTATATATTATTGTGTTGAAGTGGTTAGAATTGAAAATAATAGTCATATCCTAGAAATTACGCACTAAGTTGCGTTTTTTGAGTTATTAAGCTTTTTTTTCACTTTCGCGCATAAAGTAGCTCAAACTTGGTTTGTTTTGCACGAAACTTGGTACAGAATACTATTTGGTATATATTCTAGTGTTATAGTGGTTAGAATTGAAAATTATAGTCATATGCTAGAAATTACGTGTTAAGTTGCAATTTTATGGGTTTTCAAGCATTTTTGGCACTTTCTCGCATAAAGTAGCTCAAACTTGGTTTGTTTTCCACGAAACTTGGCACACAACACTATTTGGTATATATTATTGTGTTGAAGTGGTTAAAATTGAAAATAATAGTCATATGCAAGAAATTACGTGCTAAGTTGCGATTCTATGGGTTTTTAAGCATTTTTGGCTCTTTCGCGCATAAAGTAGATGCTCAAACTTGGTTTGCTTTGCACGAAACTTGGCACACAACACTATTTGTTATATTTCATTGTGCGCAAGTGGTTACAATTAAAAATAATAGTCATATGTTTGAACGTGCTAAGTTGCGATTTTATAGGTTTTTATGCTTTTTTGGCACTTTCGCATATAAAGTAGCTCAAACTAGTTTGTTTTGTTTGAAACTTGGCAGACAACACTATTTGATATATACTATTGTGTTGAAGTGGTTAGAATTGAAATTAATAGTCATATGCAAGAAATTACGTGTTAGGTTATGATTTCATTGGTTTTTAAGCTTTTTTGGCACTTTCGCACATAAAGTTGCTCAAACTTGGTTTGTTTTGCACGAAACTTGGCACACAAAACTATTTGGTATATATTATTGTGTTGAAGTGGTTAGAGTTGAAAATAATAGTCATATGTTAGAAACTACGTGTTAGGTTGCGATTTTATAGGTTTATAAGATTTCACTTCACTTTCGCGCATAAAGTTGCTCAAACTTGGTTTGTTTTGCACAAAACATGCCACACAACACTATTTGGTATATATTATTGTGTTGAAGTGGTTAGAATTGAAAATATTTTTCATATGCTAGAAATTAGGTACTAAGTTGCGTTTTTTGACTTTTCTCGCTTTTTTTGAACATTTGCGCATAAAGTAGATAAAACTTGGTTTGTTTTGCACGAAACTTTGCACAGAATACTATTTGGTATATATCATAGTGTTAAAGTGGTTATTATTGAAAATTATAGTCATATGCTAGAAATTACGTGTTAAATTGCGATTTTATGGGTTTTTAAGTTTTTTTGGTACTTTCGCGCATAAAGTAGCTCAAACTTGGTTTGTTTTGCACGAAACTTGGCACACAACACTATTTGGTATATATATTATTATGTTAAAGTGGTTAGAATAGAAAATAATAGTTATATGCTAGAAATTACGTGTTATGTTGCGATTTTTTTAATTTTTATGCGTTTTTGGCATATCGTCCATAAAGTAGCTCAAAATTGGTTTGTTTTGCACGAAACTTTGCACACAACACTATTTGGTATATATATTAATTCGTTGAAGTGGTTAGAATTGAAAATAATAGTCATATGCTAGAAATTACGTGCTATGTTGCGATTTATGGATTTTTAAGACTTTTTGTCACTTTCGCGCATAAAGTAGCTCAAATTTGGTTTATTTTGCTCGAAACTTGGCACGGAACACTATTTGGTTTATATTATTGTTTTGAAGTGGTTAGAATTGAAAATAATAGTCATATGCTAGAAATTACGTGCTAAGTTGCGATGTTATGGGTTTTAAAGCTTTTTTAGCACTTTCACGCATAAAGTAGATGATCAAACTTGGTTTGTTTTGCACGAAAGTTGGCAGACAACACTATTTGGTTTATATTATTGTTTTGAGGTGGTAAGAATTAAAAATAATATCCATATGATAGAAATTACGTATTAAGTTTAGATTTTTTAGAATTTTATGCTTTTTTGGCATATCGTGCATAAAGTATCTCAAAATTGGTTTGCTTTTCATGAAACTTTGCACACAACACTATTTGGTATATATTATTGTGTTGAAGTAGTTAGAATTGAAAATAATAGTCAGATGTTATAAATTACGTGTACGGTTGCGATTTTATGGGTTTATAGGCTTTCTTGTCACTAGCGCTCATAAAGTTGCTCAAACTTGGTTTGTTTTGCACAAAACATGCCACACAACACTATTTGGTATATATTATTGTGTTGAAGTGGTTAGAATTGAAAATAATAGTCATATCTTAGAAATTACGCACTAAGTTGCGTTTTTTGAGTTATTAAGCTTTTTTTTCACTTTCGCGCATAAAGTAGCTCAAACTTGGTTTGTTTTGCACGAAACTTGGTACAGAATACTATTTGGTATATATTCTAGTGTTATAGTGGTTAGAATTGAAAATTATAGTCATATGCTAGAAATTACGTGTTAAGTTGCAATTTTATGGGTTTTCAAGCATTTTTGGCACTTTCTCGCATAAAGTAGCTCAAACTTGGTTTGTTTTCCACGAAACTTGGCACACAACACTATTTGGTATATATTATTGTGTTGAAGTGGTTAAAATTGAAAATAATAGTCATATGCAAGAAATTACGTGCTAAGTTGCGATTCTATGGGTTTTTAAGCATTTTTGGCTCTTTCGCGCATAAAGTAGATGCTCAAACTTGGTTTGCTTTGCACGAAACTTGGCACACAACACTATTTGTTATATTTCATTGTGCGCAAGTGGTTACAATTAAAAATAATAGTCATATGTTTGAACGTGCTAAGTTGCGATTTTATAGGTTTTTATGCTTTTTTGGCACTTTCGCATATAAAGTAGCTCAAACTAGTTTGTTTTGTTTGAAACTTGGCAGACAACACTATTTGATATATACTATTGTGTTGAAGTGGTTAGAATTGAAATTAATAGTCATATGCAAGAAATTACGTGTTAGGTTATGATTTTATTGGTTTTTAAGCTTTTTTGGCACTTTCGCACATAAAGTTGCTCAAACTTGGTTTGTTTTGCACGAAACTTGGCACACAAAACTATTTGGTATATATTATTGTGTTGAAGTGGTTAGAGTTGAAATTAATAGTCATATGTTAGAAACTACGTGTTAGGTTGCGATTTTATAGGTTTATAAGATTTCATTTAACTTTCGCGCATAAAGTTGCTCAAACTTGGTTTGTTTTGCACAAAACATGCCACACAACACTATTTGGTATATATTATTGTGTTGAAGTGGTTAGAATTGAAAATATTTTTCATATGCTAGAAATTACGTACTAAGTTGCGTTTTTTGACTTTTCTCGCTTTTTTTGAACATTTGCGCATAAAGTAGATAAAACTTGGTTTGTTTTGCACGAAACTTTGCACAGAATACTATTTGGTATATATCATAGTGTTAAAGTGGTTATTATTGAAAATTATAGTCATATGCTAGAAATTACGTGTTAAATTGCGATTTTATGGGTTTTTAAGTTTTTTTGGTACTTTCGCGCATAAAGTAGCTCAAACTTGGTTTGTTTTGCACGAAACTTGGCACACAACACTATTTGGTATATATATTATTATGTTAAAGTGGTTAGAATAGAAAATAATAGTTATATGCTAGAAATTACGTGTTATGTTGCGATTTTTTTAATTTTTATGCGTTTTTGGCATATCGTGCATAAAGTAGCTCAAAATTGGTTTGTTTTGCACGAAACTTTGCACACAACACTATTTGGTATATATATTAATTCGTTGAAGTGGTTAGAATTGAAAATAATAGTCATATGCTAGAAATTACGTGCTATGTTGCGATTTATGGATTTTTAAGACTTTTTGTCACTTTCGCGCATAAAGTAGCTCAAATTTGGTTTATTTTGCTCGAAACTTGGCACGGAACACTATTTGGTTTATATTATTGTTTTGAAGTGGTTAGAATTGAAAATAATAGTCATATGCTAGAAATTACGTGCTAAGTTGCGATGTTATGGGTTTTAAAGCTTTTTTAGCACTTTCACGCATAAAGTAGATGATCAAACTTGGTTTGTTTTGCACGAAAGTTGGCAGACAACACTATTTGGTTTATATTATTGTTTTGAGGTGGTAAGAATTAAAAATAATATCCATATGATAGAAATTACGTGTTAAGTTTAGATTTTTTAGAATTTTATGCTTTTTTGGCATATCGTGCATAAAGTATCTCAAAATTGGTTTGCTTTTCATGAAACTTTGCACACAACACTATTTGGTATATATTATTGTGTTGAAGTAGTTAGAATTGAAAATAATAGTCAGATGTTATAAATTACGTGTACGGTTGCGATTTTATGGGTTTATAGGCTTTCTTGTCACTGGCGCTCATAAAGTTGCTCAAACTTGGTTTGTTTTGCACAAAACATGCCACACAACACTATTTGGTATATATTATTGTGTTGAAGTGGTTAGAATTGAAAATAATAGTCATATGCTAGAAATTACGGACTAAGTTGCATTTTTTGAGTTATTAAGCTTTTTTTTTCACTTTCGCGCATAAAGTAGCTCAAACTTGGTTTGTTTTGCACGAAACTTGGTACAGAATACTATTTGGTATATATTCTAGTGTTATAGTGGTTAGAATTGAAAATTATAGTCATATGCTAGAAATTACGTGTTAAGTTGCAATTTTATGGGTTTTCAAGCATTTTTGGCACTTTCTCGCATAAAGTAGCTCAAACTTGGTTTGTTTTCCACGAAACTTGGCACACAACACTATTTGGTATATATTATTGTGTTGAAGTGGTTAAAATTGAAAATAATAGTCATATGCAAGAAATTACGTGCTAAGTTGCGATTCTATGGGTTTTTAAGCATTTTTGGCTCTTTCGCGCATAAAGTAGATGCTCAAACTTGGTTTGCTTTGCACGAAACTTGGCACACAACACTATTTGTTATATTTCATTGCGCGCAAGTGGTTACAATTCAAAATAATAGTCATATGGTAGAAATAACGTGTTAAGTTGCGATTTTATGGGTTTTCAAGCATTTTTGGCACTTTCTCACATAAAGTAGCTCAAACTTGGTTTCTTTTCCACGAAACTTGGCACACAACACTATTTGGATTATATTATTGTGTTGAAGTGGTTAGAATTGAAAATAATAGTCATATGCTAGAAATTACGTGCTAAGTTGCGACTTTTTGGATTTTTATGCTTTTTTGGCATATCGTTCATAAAGTAGCCCAAAATTGGTTTGTTTTGCACAAAACTTTGCACACAACACTATTTGGTATATATTAATGTGTTGAAGTGGTTAGAATTGAAAATAATAGTCATATGCTAGAAATTACGTGCTAAGTTGCGATTTTATGGGTTTTTAAGCTTTATTGGCACTTTCGCGTATAAAGTAGCTCAAACTTGGTTTGCTTTGCACGAAACTTTGCACACAACACTATTTGGTGTTTATTAATGTGTCTAAGTGGTTAGAATTGAAAATAATAGTCATATGCAAGAAATTACATGTTAAGTTGCGATTTTATGGGTTTTTAAGCATTTTTGGCACTTTCGCGCATAAAGTAGCTCTAACTTGGTTTGTTTTGCACGAAATTTGGCATACAACACAATTTGATATATATTATTGTGTTGAAGTGGTTAGAATTGAGAATAATAGTCATATGCAAGAAATTACGTGTTAGGTTGTGATTTTATTGGTTTTTATGCTTTTTTGGCACTTTCGCACATAAAGTTGCTCAAACTTGGTTTGTTTCGCACGAAACATAGCACACAAAACTATTTGGTATATATTATTGTGTGGAAGTGGTTAGAATTGAAATTAATAGTCATATTTTAGAAATTACATGTTAGGTTGCGATTTTCTGGGTTTATAAGAGTCTTGTCACTTTCGCGCATAAAGTGGCTCAAAATTGGTTAGTTTTGCACAAAATATGCCACACAATACTATTTGGTATATATTATTGTGCTAAAGTGGTTAGAATTGAAGATAATTGTCATATGCTAGAAATTACGTACTAAGTTGCGTTTTTTGAGTTTTTACGCTTTTTTTGATCTTTTACGCATAAAGTAGCAAAAACTTGGTTTGTTTTGCACGAAACTTTGCATAGAATACTATTTGGAATATATCATAGTGATAAAGTGGTTAGTATTGAAATTTATCGTCATATGCTAGAAATTACGTGTTAAGTTGCGATTTTATAGCTTTTTAAAGCTTTTTTGGCACTTTCGCGCATAAAGTAGCTCGAATTTGGTTTGTTTTGCACGACACTTAGCACACAACACTATTTGGTATATATTATTGTGTTGAAGTGGTTAGAATTGAAAATAATAGTTATATGCTAGAAATTACGTGTTAAGTTGCGATTTTTTTGATTTTTATGCGTTTTTGGCATATCATGCATAAAGTAGCTCCAAATTGGTTTGTTTTGTACAAAACTTTGCACACAACACTATTTGGTATATATTAATGTGTTGAAGTGGTTAGAATTTAAAATAATAGTCATATGCTAAAAAATACGTGCTATATTGCGATTTATGGGTTTTTAAGCTTTTTTGGCACTATCGTGCATAAAGTAGCTCAAATTTGGTTTATTTTGCTCGAAACTTTGCACAGAACACTATTTTGTTTATATTATTGTGTTGAAGTGATTTGAATTGAAAATAATAGTCATATGCTAGAAATTATGTGCTATGTTGCGATGTTATGGGTTTTTAAGCTTTTTTAGCACTTTCACACGTAAAGTAGATGATCAAACTTGGTTTGTTTTGCACGAAACTTGGCACACAACACGAATTGGTTTATATTATTGTTTTGAAGGTAAGAATTAAAAATAATATTTATATGATAGAAATTACGTGTTAAGTAGCGATTTTATGGGCTTTTAAGCTTTTTTGGCACTTTTGCGCATTAAGTAACTCAAACTTTGTTTATTTTGCACGAAACTTGACACACAATACTATTTGTTATATATTATGTGTTGAAATGGTTAGAATTGAAAATACTAGTCATATGCTAGAAATTACATGTTAAGTTGCGATTTTTGTGAATTTTATGCTTTTTTTGCATATCGTGCATAAAGTAGCTCAAAATTGGTTTGTTTTGCATGAAACTTTGCACACAAAACTATTTGATATATGTTATTGTGTTGAAGTAGTTACAATTGAAAATAATAGTCATATGTTAAAAATTACGTGTAAGGTTGCGATTTTATGGGTTTATTGGCTTTATTGTCACTTTCGCGCAAAAAGTAGTTCAAACTTGGTTTGTTTTGCACAAAACATACCACACAACACTATTTGGTTTATATTATTGTGTTGAAGTGGTTAGAATTGAAAATTATAGTCATATGCTAGAAATTACGCGTTAAGTTGCAATTTTATGGGTTTTTAAGCATTTTTGGCACTATCGCGCATAAAGTAGGTCAAACTTGGTTTGTTTTGCATGAATCTTGGCACACAACACTATTTGGTATATATTATTGTGTTGAAGTTGATAAAATTTAAAATAATAGTCATATGCTACAAATTACGTGGTAAGTTGTGATTTTTTTGATTTTTATGCTTTTTTGGCATATTATGCATAAAGTAGCCCAAAATTGGTTTGTTTTGCACGAAACTTTGCACACAACACTATTTGGTATATATTAATGTGTTGAAGTTGTTAGAAATGAAAATAATAGTCATATGCTAGAAATTACGTGCTAAGTTGCAATTTTATCGGTTTTAAAGCTTTTTTAGCACTTTCGCACATAAAGTAGCTCAAACTTGGTTTGTTTTGCACGAAACTTGGCACACAACACTATTTGTTGTATATTATTGTGTTGAAGTGGTGAGAATTGAAAATAATAGTCATATGTTAGAAATTACGTGTTAAGTTGAAATTTTATGGGCTTTTATGCTTTTTTGGCATATCGTGCATAAAGTAGCGCAAATTTGGTTTGTTTTGCATGAAACTATGCTCACAACACTATTTGGTATATATTAATGTGTTGAATTGGTTAGAATTGAAAGTAATAGTCATATGCTAGAAATTACGTGCTAAGTTGCGATTTTATGGATTTTTAAGCTTTTTTTTTGGCACATTCGCGCATAAAGAAGCTCAAACTTGGTTTGTTTTGCAAGAAACTTGGCACACAACACTATTTGGTATATGTTATTGTATTGAAGTGGTTAGATTTGAAAATAATAGTCATATTCTAGAAATTACGTTTCAGTTGCGATTTTTTTTATTTGTATACTTTTTTGGCATATCGTGCATAAAGTAGCTCAAAATTGGTTTGTTTTGTACGAAACTTTGCACACAACACTATTTGGTATATATTAATGTGTTGAAGTGGTTAGAATTGAAAATAATACTCATATGTTAGAAATTGCGTTTTAAGTTGCGATTTTATGGGCATTTATTTTTTTTTGACATATCGTGCATAAAGTAGCTGAAAATTGGTTTCTTTTACACGAAACTTTGCACACAACATTATTTGGTATATATTAATGTGTTGAAGTGGTCAGAATTGAAAATAATATTCATATGCTAGAAATTACGTGCTAAGTTAAAATTTTATGGGTTTTTAAGCTTTATTGGCACTTTCGCGAATATAGTTCATGCTGAAACTTGGTTTGTTTAGCACGAAACCTGGCACACAACAATATTTGGTTTATATTGTTGTGTTGAAGTGGTAAGAAATGAAAATAATAGTCATATGCTACATATTACGTGTTAAGTTGCGATTATATGGATTTTTAAGCTTTTTTTGCACTTTTGCGCATAAAGTTGCTCAAACTTGGTTTGTTTTGCACAAAACTTTGTATACAATACTATTTGTTATATATTATTGTGTTGAAGTGGTTAGAATTGTAAATAATAGTCATATGCTAGAAATTACGTGCTGAGTTGCGATGTTATGGGTTTTTAAGCTTTTTTAGCACTTTCACGCATAAAGTATATGATTAAACTTGGTTTGTTTTGCACGAAACTTGGCACACAACACGATTTGGTTTACATTATTATTTTGAAGTGGTAAGAATTAAAAATAATATTCATATGAAAGAAATTACGTGTTAAGTAGCGATTTTATGAGCTTTTAAGTTTTATTGGCACTTTTCCGCATAAAGTAACTCAAACTTGGTTTGTTTTGCACGAAACTTGACACACAATACTATTTGGTATATATTATGTGTTTAAATGGTTAGAATTGAAAATAATAGTCATATGCTAGAAATAACATGTTAAGTTGCGATTTTTTAAATTTTATGCTTTTTTGGCATATCGTGCATAAAGTAGCTCAAAATTGTTTTGTTTTGCATGAAACTTTGCACACAACACTATTTGATATATATTATTGTGTTGAAGTAGTTAGAATTGAAAATAATAGTCATAAGTTAGAAATTACGTGTAAGGTTGTGATTTTATGGGTTTATAGGCTTTCTTGTCACTTTCGCGCATAAAGTAGCTCAAACTTGGTTTGTTTTGCACAAAACATGCCACACAACACTATTTGGATTATATTATTGTGTTGAAGTGGTTAGAATTGAAAATAATAGTCATATGCTAGAAATTACGTGTTAAGTTGCGATTTTATTGGCTTTTAAGATTTTTGACGCTTTCGTGCATAAAGTAGTTCAAACTTTGTTTGTTTTGCACGAAACTTGGCGCACAACACTATTTGGTATATATTATTGTGTTAAAGTGGTTAGAGTTGAAAATAAAAGTCATATTTTAGAAATTACGTGTTAAGTTGCGATCTTTTTGGTTTTTAAGCATTTTTGGCACTTTCGCGCATAAAGTGTCTCAAACTTGGTTTGTTTTGCACGAAACTTGGCACAGAACACTATTTGGTATATATTATTGTGTTGAAGTGGTTAGTTGAATATAATAGTCATATGCTACAAATTACGTGTTAAGTTGCGATTTTTTGGATTTTTATGCTTTTTTGGCATATTGTGCATAAAGTAGCCCAAAATTGGTTTGTTTTGCACGAAACTTTGCACATAACACTTTGGTATATATTAATGTGTTGAAGTGGTTAGAATTGAAAATAATAGTCATATGCTAGAAATTACGTGCTAAGTTGCAATTTTATGGGTTTTAAAGCTTTTTTGGCACTTTCGCACAGAAAGTAGCTCAAACTTGGTTTTTTTGCACGAAACTTGGCACACAACACTATTTGGTGTATATTATTGTGTTGATGTGGTGAAAATTGAAAATAATGGTCATATGTTAGAAATTACGTGTTAAGTTGCAATTTTATGGGCTTTTATGCTTTTTTGGCATATCGTGCATAAAGTAGCGCAAAATTGGTTTGTTTTGCATGAAACTTTGCACCCAACATTATTTGGTATATATTAATGTGTTGAATTGGTTATAATTGAAATTAATAGTCATATGCTAGAAATTACGTGCTAAGTTGCGATTTTATGCGTTTTTATGCTTTTTTGGCACTTCGCGCATAAAGAAGCCGATCAAACTTGGTTTGTTTTGCAAGAAACTTGGCACACAACACTATTTGATATATGTTATTGTGTTGAAGTGGTTAGATTTGAAAATAATAGTCATATGCTAGACATTACGTGTTCAGTTGCGATTTTTTGGATTTTTATGCTTTTTTGGCATATCGTGCATAAAGTAGCTCAAAATTGGTTTTTTTTGCACGAAACTTTGTACACAACACTATTTTGCTAGGTAATGCGGGGTTATGTGATTGGCAACATCTTAGTGAAAAGCTAAAAAAACATGAAATTAATGCAAAGCATATAACTAATATAAATACTTGGAATGAATTGAAAGAAAGATTTAATGAGAATCAAACAATTGATAAAAGAAAAAATGCGTATGAGATAAGTTTTTTTAGGACAGTTTGTGCTGTAAAATGTCTTGCTACACATAACTTGGCTTGTATAGGATCTAATGACAAGCTTTACCAAGATAACAATGGTAATTTTTTGGGTTTGGTTGAAATGATGGCTGAATTTTATGTTGTAATGCAAGATCATGTTACACGTATTCAAAATCGTGAAATTCATCATCGTTACCTAGGGTCAAAAATTCAAAATGAGTTTATTTCCCTCTTGCCTAATAATGTTAAAAGTACTATTATTAATATCATTAAAGAAGCCAAATATTTTTCTATCATTCTTGATTGTACCCCAGATATTAGTCATCAAGAGCAAATGACATTAGTTGTGCGTTGTGTGAATATGTCAAATCTTATGATTGAGGAGTACTTTTTAGAATTTTTGAATGTTGATGATACTTCTGGTTTGGGGCTTTTAAATGTAATGCAAGATGTCTTGAAATCTCTAAATCTTGATGTGAATTATATAAGGGGTCAAGGTTACAATAATGGCTCAAATATGAAAGGAAAACATCGAGGAGTTCAAAGTCGCTTTCTTGAAATAAATCCGAGAGCATTATATATGTCTTGTGCTTCTCATAGTTTGAATCTTGTTGTGAGTGATATGGCCCATTCTTGTGAAAAAGCTATCTCATGTTTTGGCAATATTCAATGCATCTATTCTTTATTTTCAGGTTCCACAAAAAGATGGGAAATTTTACTTAACAATGTTCCTGGTTTGACCTTGAAGTCTTTGTGCAATACACGGTGGGAAAGTAGGATAAAAAGTGTTAAAGCAATTAGATTTCAAACTCCCCAAATAAGAAAGGCTTCGTTGAAATTATTTAAATCATGTGTGGATGCAAAAACAAAGAGTAAAGCAAAGAGTTTGGCTAATGCACTTAATAATTTTGAGTTTATTCATGATATGTTCATTTGGTATGATATTTTATTTGTTGTGTATATGATAAGTAAAAATTTGCAATCCAAGTCCATTTGCATAAATACTTTTATAAAACAAGTAAGAGGCATATTGTTATCTTTTGAAAAGTATAGAGAAGAAGGTTTTGCTACTAGTTTAGAGATTGCTAAAAGTATTGCACTTGAAATGGGTGTAGAGCCCAATCATCCTACAAAACGGCATATTGTTAGAAAAAGACATTTTGATGAAATTGGCAATGATGCTGGAATTCAATCTGCAGAAGAAATATTTAGAATTAATTACGTTTTGGTTGTTGTGGACATAACAATTTCTTCTTTAAAAACAAGATTTGAGCAATTAAAGGCATTTGAAAATGTTTTTGGATTTTTATTTGATTCTAATAGGTTGAAAGCAATGAATGATAAGGAATTGAGAGATTCTTGTGCTAAGTTTCACTCCACATTCTCTCATGATGATTCGTTCGATGTTGATTTTAATGATTTTTATTCTGAATTAAAAGTGTTACAAGTGACTTTGCCAAATGAGTCAATGTCTGCTATTGATATTCTTAGATTTGTAAAGTCTGCAGATTGTTACCCAAATGTCTTAATTGCTTATTGGATATTTTTAACTTTGCTCGTAACCGTGGCATCAGCAGAAAGAAGTTTTCAAGTTAACTTATTTGAGGTCGTCAATGTCGCAAGAAAGGTTGAATGGTTTGGAAATATTATCCATTGAAAAAGAATTATTATTCAAAATTGATGCAGATGTTATTATTGATGATTGTTTCTCGAAGTGTTCGTAAAAATCACTTTTAGTGATTATTTTGGGTTGTCTTTGTAGGTGATAATAAGAAATTGTTTTACAAGGAGGAGATTTCTTTTTGATATATGCGGTCAATGAAGATTGAAGAAATTATTCTATTTTGATTTGAAGACGATATGTCATATTTTATGAATATATATGTATATAAATTTTCTATATTTTAATTTTCGATAACATTATGTTTTAGAAATATATATATAAGAAGGGCCCAATATTTTTATTTTGCCTAGGGCCCGCAATATGCCAGGAACGGCACTGAAAATAGATCAGGTCCACCCTAGGAAGGTGGTTTTGATAAAAGATAAACTAGGTTTGACATTAACTAATCTTGATGTTAAATATAACGAGAGAAAGTTGGCGATTCCTTAAAACACATCAATGACCTATAATTACCCTATGTCTCCGTAGAAGTGGCGGGATAAGATTTGTATTGAATCTCAATGATCAAGTATTGTTATACTCTCCCTTATCCTATACAATGAAGAACATGACCTTTCCTAGGGTTTCACTCGTCAAACCCTTAAAACAATTACTCGCATCTGATTAAACTAATCAAACTAATGGTAATAAAGAAAGAAAATAGACTTAGCATGATTAGTATGAATATGTAAATTAAAAACAATGATAGATTCAAAAAGAAAGAAATGAAAGTAATAACTATTCTAGAAAAGCATTAAGAGAATATAATATTTATAAACCAAGATAAATGCTTCAATGTAATTGAAATGAAATATCTTAAACAAAGCTTGAATTCCAAATAATAAAGCTAAGAACTTGGAATGCAAAGATTGAAAGGTAAGACAACTAAAACTAGGGTTTAGAGAAAAACTTAAGGGAAGCTTAAACCTACTCTAGAACATAAGCTTAATGAAATCAGGCATAACGTTTCCACAGAGATTAGGGGTTTATATAGCTTAAAAGCAAGGTGCCTAAAGTGCCCTTAATAGCCCTTAAAGTTGGGCTTAAGGACAAAAACAAAGACATGGAAGAACAGACTCATTCGCCAAATGGGAGGGTTGTTCGACAGAATTTCGATGGATGGGCAACAGGAGCATTCGGTTAAATTTGGAAGCCATTCAGTCAAATTATCTTCCATTCGACTGAACCACATGTTCATTCGGCCAAAACAGAATTCCAATAGAGAAATTCCAATAGCAGTAGAAGCAGGCTTATTCAACCGAACCCGATGTTCATTCGACCGAATTAGAGCATTTTGATCGAATTAATTTGCTTTCGGCCGAATTGCTGAGATCCTTCAACAATGTTGCATCTGAGACACCGAGGGTGCCTACGAACTCTGCATGGCTTTCGTTATGTCTCAATAAGAGTGTCAAGAACAAGGTAAAGTTGCGTGTAACTAAGACTTAACACAATAAAGGAGTTGTAAATGTGCTCATAAATGAGCGCAAAAGGTATAGCAATCACCTGAATCCCACACTCAATCGAGAATGTCTGCAAGACTAATTACCACCAATAATATATGAGGGTGGCTTGAAGGCTTGGGTAACATTAGAAAGTATTAAGTTATTAACGTAAAGTAAGATATTTGAATAAATCACATATGTTAGCTTTTACTTGTTGCTTGTTGATTTATCTTGTATAAACTTCTATTAGTATCTGACTGTAGGACGTTGTCGTACACGTACAAATTTAAATTATATTTTACCCTGTTATAACTTGCTAAATATAGTAAGTGGCAAATAGGGTCATCCACAGAGATTGTGATTACTAATTTTAAGGATACTTCTAATTTATTTATTTTTATAGAAAATATAGAAAGTAAAAAAAATGGGGGGAAATAAGTTGTGATAACACTATTAAGAACTTAAAAATAAAATAAGCTTAATACAAGAAAATAAGATATGTAAAATAAATAAGAGTGTAAATCAATAAGAGAAAGTAGTAGCAACATGTATTTTAGTCATTGGCAATATTATTTCTAATCATTGATTAATTACAACTGTTATATGAATAGGCGGCTGTAGAATTTATAGTACCCTCATAAATCCCCTGTCGCTCCTTTTATATTAGCTTACTATTTGTACCCAAGATAGTAAAACCCTAGTGTTCATTAATCCGATTTTAATGAATTGATTACTTTAATTTTTAGGAAGACTTCACCAACCATTAAACTTAATTAAGAAGATACCCTATAACCCAACTAAATTTAATATTATGTGAACTCTAATAATAAAACTAGATGCAATTATTATTACTAGTTGTTTCTTTAATAAAACAAACTAAACAAAGTTTAATTAATTTTAAAACAATAACTTATACAAGAATAATTTACCCAACAAACTTAATCTTATATAAATTTAGAAATAAAAACTAATTTACATAAATACTCAATAAAAAAGTTGCATAAATTAAAGACCCATTTTAAATCTCATAAAAATAATTTGCCAAGACATTAATACATGTTACTACAAAATAATTTACTCCAAATTAAACATGACAAAATATGAAAAATAAGAAAAATTCATTAAGTAAATAATTTTAAATACAAAATAAGAGACTTTAAAATATGTTTTTCAATATCTTTTCTCTTTACTTATATGAGAATATCTCCCTCCTTTTTCTGTTGGAAGACAAAACCTCCATTTATAGAGGTGATAAAAAGACAAAAAATAAGAAAAGAAAAATAATTGCAACTTGCTGCCAAGGGATGTCGAAAAACAGACCTGCTGTACCATGCTCAGCACACCCAGCCAACTAGGTAAAGCCGGTTTTCAACATACTTAATCAGATTTGAATATTTCTTCTTCAATATGTACTAAAATCTGTTGCGGACATAACTTTAATTTTTTAGCATTGATATAGGCTGAATTAGCCTCTGGTTATAGCTAAAACGTTGTAGATCTTTTTGAGTACATGTCCAAAGCTACAAAAAACGCCTACTTTGGAGTCCATATGAGTGAGATATGCCCATTTTAAAACTTCAATATGTACTTAAATTTTTGTCATGTACTTCGCGAATTACGTTTTTTCCTCGTTCGGCTCCAATTTTCTTATTTCGTCCAACTTTATTTTTAATCACAAATCCTATAAATGTTAATAAAATTATATAAGTGTAGATTTTAACTCATAAATTAAAGGAAAATTTACCTAGAATAATCCAACCTATTCACGATTTTCCTACAATAATCCCAACTATCGATTAACCATGAATAATCCGAACTTAGGAGGGTCTTTGCCTTGGGTACACCCGGGTGACCTGCTACCTATTGTAGCAAGTCATTTTGAATATAAAAAAAAAAGATAAATATTTTAAAAAATGGAAAAATTTACCCAGAATAATCCAATCTATTTACGATTTTCCTACAATAAACCCAACTATTGACTAAATGCCAGAAAATTACCTGTTGCACCGGTAAAAACAAGAGCAACAACAGCACAGGTTAAGTGAGTCAATAGTTGAGATTATTCATGGTTAATCGATAGTTGGTATTATTATAGGAAAATCGTGAATAGGTTGGATTATTCTGGGTAAATTTTCCTAAATTAAATATATACTAAATATTATATATTATTTAATGAACGAAGTAAAATCGTACGTAAAGAGGAGTAAAAATAATGTAACTTTTAGCCCTTAACACTGGCCTAAACTTGTTTAGTTTCTTTGTTTTCTTATCTCGTTTACCTTCTCTCCTTCTTGATGGCACTGTGATGATTTTATATATGTCCTGAATATTGACCAGTTTAAGGTGTGTGTCTAATTGCAGGTTGGTATGCGTTGTTGAGGTCTTGGAGTGCGTGGACTTATTTCTTAACTACTGGAAGATACCACAATATATGTCCTGAATATACACGCATCTTTGTTATAGAAAACAAGCTCTTGAATCTAGGTATAATTGGAAGATACCATGACACCTTAGCCGGTGCCCTTTAGCATTCCGAGCCCTTTTACGCTTGTAACGAGATAACCCACACCTCGGACACTCTTTTGAGTTTTCATTTTCATTCCGATACAATACACAATCATTCTGTACGCATGAATCTTCTAGTATCTAAGCCGAAAGGACACATGAGCTTTTTGGTGTAATATGTCGACTTTAGAAGTTCATTTAAATCAAGTTGCATCTCACCTAACGCTTCTAATAACATTTTGAAACTAGTGTCATTGCAATTGATCTTTGACTTAATGTTGAGAATTGTCAACTATGGCTGTTAGTTTGGTGAAATTTGTACATCCAAGGTACAAAGGCTTTTGAGAAGCCTTTATCAACAAGTCAAAAACACAAGGACATTTTCCTAACTTATCCTCAACCCCTTCCATCATCTCATCAACACGACCTATATGCTCGTTGACATTCTCTTCATCTGCCTCATACCCATCAACATGATCCACATCCTCATTGACGTCCTCATTGACATCCTGATCAACACTAATTTTGCTTCTTAAACACCCTTTTCACCATGCCAAACCCAAACATGATATTGAGGCCTAACCCACGTCGAATTAAGTATGTGCTCCCTAAGAATGTCTACTCTATTTACCTTTGATACATTGCCACACTTGACACATGGGCAATAAAAACCAACTCCTCCCGTTCTAACTTGATCTTCGATAGGAATACTATTAAACTCTGATACCCCATCAAAAAATTCTGACGATTCAATGCTACAATACATCCAAGAACAATCTTTTGTCATCCTAAGTGTTATTATTTAAAACAAAGTTAATACACATAAATCAAAATATATACATAACCTTAATTGACCCTAATTAACCCTATTTAACCTAATTAACTTTCATGTTATTTAAATTATTCAAATTATGTATATTCCAATTACAATATATATATATATATATATATATATATATATATATATATATATATATATATATATATATATATATATATATATATATATATATATATATATATATATATATATATATATATATATATATATATATATATATATATATATATATATATATATATATATATATATATATATATATATATATATATATATATATATATATATATATATATATATATATATTTATATATTTATATATATATATATATGTATATATATATATATATATATATATATATATATATATATATATATATATATATATATATGTATATATATATATATATATATATATATATATATATATGTATATATATATATATATATATATATATGTATATATATATATATATATATATATATATATATATATGTATATATATATATATATATATATATATATATATATATATATATATATATATATATATATATATATAATAATTAACAAAAAACCATTTTTTTCAATAAAATACACAAATCGAAATACACACACAAACTAATAATAACATAAACTTGAAAAAATGTAAAACTTAAAAACAACTACAAACATAAGTAAATCACATTCAAATAAATAAAATAAAACAACTTTCAATCTACCGTAAACATCCGAATTAATCAAAATTAGTAGTTACAAACACATAAAAATATCAAAAATAAGAAAACTTGATATATGTCAGTAGAAATTATCTTTGTATTTAAATGATAATTGTGTGCTCTAGAATGCAGTTATGTAACCTACAATGGAAAAGCAAAAACTAAATTCGTGAACAACCATTCAAAAAGAAACTAAACCCAAAAATACCATGAAGCTTGAAGAAGTTAAAGGTTGAAGAAATTAAAATGAGAAATTACCTTAAAAAACTAAGCCCTGAAAAACAAGCTTGAATAAGTTAAAGGTTGAAGATGAACTTGAAGTATGAATTTTGTGGGTTTAAAGATGAAACATGAAGAAGAATGTCATGGGTTTGAAGACAATAGCAATGCAAGGGTTGAAGATGAATTTTGAAGAAGAAGTTTGAAGATTAAATCGTGGGTTTTGAAGATATAGTAGCAATGCAAGTTTGAAGATGAATGGTTTTGAAGATACAGTAGCGAGAAATGTCGGGCTTATTAGAAAAACAAGTGTGTGCTACTATCAACAGAGGCGCGTTTTTTTTTAAAAAAAAAAAATTAGACTATATGATGCGGTTCCCTAAGAATCGCAACAATTAAACGATTATATGCTGCTGTTTCTAAAGAACCGCACCATCTGTTACGCAGTAGATAAGGTTTCTTTCACTAGTGTAATGTTCTTCACTTACATTTGAACTATATATCGTTATTTATTTAAATTTGAATCTGAATGGGTCTAGTTAGAACTCGATCTTTATTAAGATGTTGTATTATATAGCTTGTTTTTTGTTGTTTCATTCGTTAACAATCTAGATTTAACCAGGATCTTTCCATATGGTACTTTTTATTCGAGTTGATTTCAAATGGTATGTTACGGGGAAATACAAGACAATTAGGATTGGGGGGGGGGATATGAACGGTTTTTAGGCTTGGCTGACGTAAGAAACGTAAGTAAGTTTGAGAGAGAGAGAAAGAGAGAGAGTGATGTCGTGAGTAAATCAATGCACTACTAGTTAGATGAAGATGTTTCCATTGAGATAGGTATTTATATGGATCCTAAATAAGAAATATTTGGAATCAATGGGGATGACATGCCCCCTAGTGATTCTTTGATGTTGAAGGGTTGACTTTTAGATATTGTGGATAGGGATGGCAATGAGTCAAAGATGGATTGGGTTCAGATGGACCTGAATCCAGATTCATTTACATAGGCAAGACACAAATCCGGATTTAAATCCGCGAGTCAAAATTTTCAGAACCCAAATCTGGATCCACTGATCTTGCGGATCCAAGATAGGATCCGGCTTCAAAACTAGTCCAAAGTACTTTGGCAAGTTCGATTGAATTTTGCTTTAAGATTGCGATAGAGTTATATACATTGACTAATGATAATAAGATATATATAAATCCACAACCTAACATCCAAATTCCTAAATAACAATTATACAATTTAAAGTTGTCTTAAAAATACCCAACTAATTCTAGAAGTTTCTTACATAAATCAGTAGAATAACATACCTAAACTTTAAGTCAAAATTTAAAAAATTAACAAATACCAGCATGATTTAAGATAATGTGAGCTTCAAAGGCAATCCATTCCTTAATTGCTCTCAACACTTATGACAGTTCAATTAAGAAGAACCATTAGTCTTAGTCTCAAGTAGACCTATGCAATGGGCCAGATAAGGGTTGAATGGGGTGCAGATGAAAAGGGTCGGGTCGGGCCTTGTAAAAGGAAATACGGGTTTTTAATGGGTCGGGTCATTAAGCCAGACCCGGCCCAGCCTGACCCATTTATTATAATATATTGATTAAATTGCAAATTAATTTATAAAACTGACTACATCTCACATCTAATAATTTATGAAAATAATTATCATTCTCGACACAAAAAAAAATTAATTATTATTCTAAAAATGACTGTAAGTCTATAGCTCCTAATTCCCAAGTCTTGACGGTAAAACAAGCATATATATTCTATTTCTCACAACTCCAAATACACATTAAATGCTCCCTCATGAATAATTTATGCTTCAACTTGAAGATTGCAAATCCTTCCAAACACTTACTGGAGAGATTGGGATCGAGAATAACAGTTCATAAAAATAAACCAATTATAGTACTCATAACAATTAAACCAATTTCAACCATATACAAACATTGTTAATCTTGAGTAATACCTTAAAGAAAAGAGAAATTAATAATTGTGTGTTTGTGAATTGGGAAAAAATTTTAGGGTGTGTTTGGATTGGGCCATTTTATTTGAATTGATGGAATTGGCCTAATTCCATTGTTTGGATGAACTAAAGAATTGAAATTGAAATTGGTCCAATTCCAATACAATTCCAACCCAAGTCAAAAATAAACCCTTCATTTCCAACTCATATATTCCCTAATTTCAAATCCTATCCAGCCCAAATAATTTAAAAATTATTTTCAAAAACCTAATTTGATTTTCAAAAACCTAATCTGAAATTATTTTCAAAAATTATTTGGTTGCTCAGTGCTCACTGCTGCTTGCATCTTCGAATTCATCTGAAATTCCCTCTTCATCTTCATCGGTTCATCTTCATCTGAAATTCCCTCTTCATCTTCATCCCCTCTTCATCTGAAATCCCGACATCCCGTCTTCATCTTCGTTCTTGCTGGCTGCTCATTGCTACTTGCATCTTCAAATTCAGACGCCATACGGTGAGACGGCAGAGGCAGAGTCCCATCTTCTTCAATCTTAACGCCGTCATCTTGCTTCTTCTTCATTTTCGCCATTCTTCTTCTTCGCCATTTTTCAAGGTATTATATTCTGTTTGGTTTTTGTTTTTTTTTTTCTAGATTTTTGAAGTATGATGAACTTATCCTGTTTATGATTGCTTGGTTGATGAACTTATCCTGTTTTTATGCTATTTTGATAACTTATCCTGCATAAAATAGTGTTTAATTCATACAAGCAGTCTATAGGAGTTAGATCACAATTGTCTTATTGATGAAGTACTTTTAAGATTAGAGTAGACTTATTCATTTTGATTTATTTGCTATCTACATCTTGAATTCTAAGTCTTGTATGCAGATAAGAATTGTTTGAATAAAATGGAAATATATAACAAAATTTAATCTTGAATTTTTACTCTTCAGCATTAGTTTATTGTTGTTTGATTACTCTGCTTTATTAAAGCAGCTGATGATATTGGTAGGAGTACAAATACTTAGAGTCATTTTGAGGTTCTGGTGTCTGCATGATATTTGTAGAGCTTCGAGTCGCGATCACATAGGCACTTGAATCGCCCCAAGATGAGTTCGTATGAGGAAGTTATAAAATTTGAACAATATGAGTGATTGGTTCAAGTATAAAATTTGAGAACATATGAATTGCTTGGTATTTTAAATGATGATGAATTGATTTATTTCTTTAATGCTTACATAATTGTATTTTACTTTAACTGATATCTAAGTGAGGATTGAAGTCATCTGCAAGTTCTCTCTCCGATCTTGCTATCATCTGTCAGTATAGGTTTTTATTTTAGTAATTTTTTTAAATAAAATTGGCGAGTTAGGCTAAGTTTGAGATGTTGGATTTTGGCTACAAATGGAGGTTTTATGCATGCTTAATTCGATTAAGTTGGCTAAAAGTTAGAATTTAGATTTTGCATATAATTAATTGTAAAGACGGTAGTGCACTTTTTTTTTCTTTTTACCAAATCTTATTTTTCTTATAGAATTTGATGGATTATTGGCGTAGGTCTCATAAATTGATTTCCCATAAGCAAATAGCTGCCTGCTGTATAATCATAAATTGGGAACAAAATTTTCAGTAATTTAATAGTTAAGTCCTATTGATCTCAGATTTTTAATAGTTAGATCTTAGATGTCTCATGATCGACAAGTTTCTATTATTAGAAACCGAACTAGAGATGACAATAGTGATAGCGATGAAGATGAAAAGGAACTAATTGCAATAGTTAGTGGCTTTATTATGGTTGTAGTGGGAGCATGGTTTGATAGGTTTCAGCATAAAGAAGTACCTTGGAACGAACATGAATGTGCAATTAAAAGAGCATATTGGTTGGATTCCCTCATGAATGTGAATTTAGTACAATGTTTTGTATTCATATGCCAACACTTACGATTGATTTTAGATAATGAAACCTTTTAAATGTGTTGTTTTGTTTTTGGTAGGTAATGAGCAATAAAAGAAGCTATGTGTCTTGGAATAAGCAGATGGATGACATTCTTACTCGAGTTTTGTTAGAACAAATCAGCAACAAGGAAAAAGGAGATGGAGACTTTAAGCCTCAAGCTTACCAAGCTGTTGTTGATGAGTTAAAGAGAGAGTTAGGCATTACACTTAATGTGGATCATGTGAGAAACCGAACTAAGTCCTGGAAGAAACACTATGGCTGCATCACGGACATCAAGACTTATACAAAATTTAAGTGGGATGATGAAAAAAAAATGATCGTAATCACAATGGAAGATCTACCTCAATGGACAGAATATATTAAGGTATGTATGGCTGAGTTTCTACTTGTGTTGCTGAAGTTTGTTGTTAAGTTGTTGTTGATGTCTGTGCCCCTAACCCTAATGAAACAACTGAGTTCTGTGCACCTATAGAAGAGGAGCAAGGGTTATCAGGAAAAGAAGCACACATGAATGTGTAAATCTTATACAATCTGAGAGTTTATTCCTCATTTTGAATGTTCAATGTTTTTGATCCTTGAGATTTCGGCGCTACTATTAAATTCATGCTCAATCATTAACTGCTTAATCTGACATTGTAAATTTGATCCCTTCCTTTTATTGCTGCTTTGTTTTTTGGTCAAGACTGCTTATTTCTCAGTGCAGTTGATTAACTAGAGTATATAATTTATAGATGGCTTCCTTTTATTCTGAGTTGTTTCAATTTAAATGATATATAGATGGCTTTCTCCAAATAACAGTTGTACTCTGAGTTGTTTCCAGTTGCATATTCTTGGTTCTTTAAGAATCTGATCTGCTCAAATGTGCTTCATGTACCAATATTATTGTTTCCTTAATTGTGTTACTATTGCTTATTTTCTTCTTCGTTTGCTAATCTGGGATTGTGATCGAGTAGGTAAACAAAAATGCTGCCCCTTATCGCAACAAGTGCATAGAAAATTGGGAAGATATTTGCACTTTATTTGGTGCAGATAGAGCCGTCGGGGATGGTGCAGAACAACACGAGGAGGCAGCGGATGCCATGGAGGGGGAGACGATCTGTGAACGAACAAGCTCTTCTAAGGATCCAACTAATTCAATCTCTCGCAAGCGGAAAAAGGACAGTGTAGCTGATGCGGTAAATAGTTTTGCTGAGTCATTTAGAGAGTACGTGCAAAGCAAGATTAAAGACGCTCCGAAACTCACTTGTCAAGAGATTCACGCTGTTGTTTCTCAAGTGCTTGGCATTTCTAGGATTCAAACTATGCGGGCAGTAAAGAAGTTTATGAATGGTAATCCCGACGAGTTTCTGATGTTGAAAGAGCTACCGGAGGATGAGAAACTCGACTGGATACTCTTATGCCTTGACGAGTAGTTTGTACGTTACACTTTTGATATTCTATGTTAAGATAACTTTTAATGTGACAATTTCGGATTATTGTAATATCATAATACATTTTATTTGCTAATATTTAATATTTTTGGTTGAATGTAATTACAAGGTTATCCAAACAATGCTATAGAATTTAAATTTGGGAATTCAATTCCAATATTTTCCAAACAACTATGTGGATTTGAAATAAAGGAATTCAATTCTTTAATTTTCAAACGAGATTGAGGAATTGGAATTGGAATTTAAATCCATAATTTCAATTTCTTGAATTGAATTACAAAAATTCAAATGAAATTCGTGTTTCCAAACACTATCTTAGGGTTATTAATTTGGGTAAATTTTTAAGCTTATAATTTGGGGAAATCTTTTTTTGGTTTGTAACTTGAGAGAGGAAGGAGAAATGTAAGAGAGGTTGAAGGAAAATGATGAGTGAGGTTGAGATTTTGGAAAAGTATATCAGAAAAATAAGAATATGGAAAATCAAACCCTTTTCAGATTTGAAGAACCCTTATATAACCCTTGTGTAGAACCTTATCCAGCCCATTTCTTTTACCTTGTAAAAGGCCCGTTTGGAGCCCGCCCCGTTTAAAGCCCACCCCGTTTTCAACCCTTGTTATAGTGGGTTGGATCAAGGGCCCCAATGGAGGCCTAGCCCATTGCACATGTCTAGTCTCAAGGGAGAACCTTTTTCTTCAAGTTATCCCACTACTACCAGTTTCTCTTCCCCCAATCCCAAACATATAAGACCTTTCTCTCTCCAAACTAAAGGACTTTCTAGAAGACTTTGCTACTGATGGACTATTGCATTGCCCTCTAGGTCCTAGGGTACCTAACCTTAATGTACCTACAAAAGTTGACTTGTCCTTCTCCTTTATCTCCTTTACCACCATCATTGTATAAGCTTAACTCATCTATGTAATTGCCAAATGGTTCATACCCAATAATTTTAAGCTCACACATTGAATTACTCAAAATTAATTCATGGGTTAGTGGGTTTAGAAAGAGGACAAATTAGATAGGACAATGCCTCGGTTTTCATATGGCTCAGATTGATGAGCAGAAGTAATCATAGGTGAGAGTCGCAGGAGTAGCCGATAGGGATTAGGGTTGAAATGAGAGGAAAGATAATTATGGAAAGAGGTGTGCAGTACGCCGCTGCAATTTTCTTAGGGTTTGAAATGAGTAGAAGGGAATAGGGTATTACACGGAACAAGACTTACGACGAATGCTTTGGCCTTTAGGGAATGGGGAGTTTAGCAATTTTTTAATAAAATACGAATCCTAAGGATCCATGGGTCTGAATCTTGATATTTTTAAGAAACCCGAATTCAAATCCGTCAATTTTAATCGGATTCAGACTCGACCAGGATCAGACAAATCCAATATTTTAGGATCCACTTCTGCCAAAATGGATTCGGATCCACATATTTTGGGCGGGTCAAAGATCCATTGCCTTCTAGTTGCGGACTGTTATTGTGTTTGATGGGTAGTCAATGATATTTTCAGACGATATTGGAGTGACAGTCTCATTGTGAGACGGCTAGCTCAATCAGTCAAATTATAGTTTTTTAAAATATGCGCTCAATACTTGATCTATTTAAGGTTATAATTGATACTTTTAAGGTCAAAGTTGATTTTTTTTATAAGTTATAACTAATTATAATTGATCACTTTAGGTCTAAATTGATCATTTTTAGATCAAAATTGAAATTTTTTATAACAAAGCATCCATGAACCTCTTGATCATTTCCAAGAGCATTTATTGAATCAATTGGCAGACATAACTCGAGATGGACACTTCCTCCGCCTTCACATTTAGGGTAAACAAATACTACACGTACAACTTTGTTTCTAAGTCCATTATGAACAGGAAACTGTAAGGGGAACAGCAGTACCACTATCACTGATCATTGATTAAAGAGTACAAGTACTTTTATGTTCCATTAGAACCACCATGTTGCATCAAATAAGACAACTTATAATGTGCAATGTTTTTATACTATTATACAAATTCTTAGTTGAGACGGTCTTTACAAAAGACCTCTCCAATATAGGCTGGCCCATATTTCAAATTTAAAACAAAAATTAAAAAAAGGTGAAGAAATTGTCTCACGCGCGTTTCCTAATCACTCCCATATAACTTTTCAACTTCCATTTCAATTTTTTTGCCTGACAAAACCAATGAATATTCCCAAAGCACTGAAATTCCATTTCAACTTCCCTCTGAATTTCACTTGTTTTTAGTTTCTTTTTCTCAACTTCTCCATTTTCAATCTCAAGCGTTTTCATTGTTGTACTTCAGTTCTCTTTTTCATCTTCACCATTTGCGGTTTTTATCAAAGGTATGTATTAGGAGTTTTATCCTTTCCATTTGCGTGTATCTTCATCTTCACCATTTTCGTTTTAAAACTTTCATTTTCATTTTTTGGGGTTAATTGTGTTATATATTAGTTGGAATTACAATCGTGTGATTTTTTTTATTGAAGCTTCATCATGTGGAAAACAATATTGTTGAAGAAGACAACAAAGTTGAGACTAAAGAAGGAATGTATGTTGGTGTTTTAACCTAATTAAAGTTTGTAGTTTAATATTTGAATATTTTAAATTTTTTTGTTTTTCGATTTTACTTGTTCCTGCTTTTAGGGTTTAAAAAATGGAAAAAATAAGTGATGGTGCTATTTTGGCTTTTGTATTCGCAAAGAAGATCAAAAAGGTTCCTTCTAAGGATCCAAATGATAACTTTCAATAGTCAAAGATGGCTGATTAAGTACCCAAACAAAGGGCTTATTGTAGTTGGAATTATAATATTGTGTATTCAGATTTATAATATTGTGTATTTGGGTTTATAATAGTAGTATCTGTCGTATTTTTACGTATTCATACTTGAGATCATGTTGGAATTATAATAGTATGTATTTGAATTTATAATATTTTGTATTTGGATTTATAATATTGTATATATGGGTTTATAATAGTATGTATTTGTGTTTATAATTGTGTGTAGTTTATAATATTTGGATATATAAAGTAATGTTATAATCACAACTAAATAATGTTATACCCTCAACTAAACAATGTTATAATCACAATTAAACTATGTTATAACCTTTAATAAACTATGTTATAACCCCAATTAAACTATGTTATAAACCCTACTAAACAATGTTATACTCCCACTACATTAAGTTATAAAACCAACTAAAAATGATATAAACCACACTACACAATGTTATACTCTTATCTACATCAACATATGTCAAATGTTCACAGTTATAATACAAATTATATTATGGTATAATTACAAATATATGTTCTTGTAACACAATATATATTATGTTATAACCCTAAATATATGTTGTTATGAACCCAAAATATATTATGTTATAACCCCAAATATATGTTGTTTTAACACCAAATATATTATATTATAACCCTAAATATATTTTATTATAACACTAAATATATGTTGTTATAACCCCAAATATATTATATTATAATTCCAAATAAATTATGTTATAACCCCAAAAATATTATGTTAGTACACAATATTATACTCCCAATTACATCAACCTATGTCAAATGTTCATAGTTATAATACCAATTATATTTGCTTATATCCCCAAATATATGAATTTATAACCACAAATGCTTTTATTACAATTCTCCAAAAATTAGCCATAGTTGTCTTCTCCAACATCACTATTTTCCACCATTGATGAACCTTAAGTTTTAAAAAAAATCTGAAGAAACCACAATTGCTTTTATTATCTTTCCCAAAAAGTAGACATTGTTGTCTTCTTCAACATTAGTGTTTTCCACCATTAATGAAGCTTAATTTAAAAATAAAAAAATCACAATCGAATTCAAGCATCAAAAGGGAGATACAGTTGAAGGTTGTAAAAGGAAGATGAAAAAACTGATGTATCCATAATCAAGGTTGTATATTGCTTTGAAAGAGGTAGTTAATAATTAGACATTTTCAATTCCTAAGCAAAATACACACACTTTACTTTTCTGAAGTAGCAGTTTTTTTTTAAAATGAATTATCAGATGTGAGCTGGGCTCCTAGAGAGGCGTCTTTACAAAAGATGGTCTCTCAAGAGAAGACCTGTACTATTATTGATATTGTTATTAATCATTTATTTGTTGTTTAAAATTCATCCATAGAATAATACCATTTTACCTCCATTCTAAAATAGTGAAAAAAAGAACCATATTTAAGTAGAATTGGCTAATTTAATGCCTAAATTGATCACTTTTAGGTCAAAATTGAAAATCTTATTTTAGTTGATCTATTTAAGCTTTACTTTAAGTTGAAATTAATAACTTTAAGGTAAAAATTGATACCTTTAAGGTCAAAATTGATTTTATATTTTTTGAATTCTAGAAGACCGACCATTTTTATTTTCAATTTTTGGCTTTTGGGGCGGCCCATATGGACGATCTCAATTTGAGACCGTCTCTCCCAAATTTTTGTGTACTATTTTTAGGTTTTTTGGTTAACGATTGTTTTTAAGCTTTTCTGATCGATGGGCTTTATGTCTATTTGTTTTTTTTGGGTTGTTTTGGTTTTTTTCATTATTTTTAGGTCTAGATGATTTATGGAATTATCAAGCCCACAACATTTAGTGTTGTGTTTTTTAATTTGACAGATTGGGTTTTTTAGAATTATTTTTCAGATGGGCTTTTATGTTTTTAGGTATACATGAAGGAAAATTTGAAAAAAATAAGATTATTTAACAACTTAATTCCAAAAATAAGCTCCGTGAAAACTTATTTCACAAAATAAGCGTCCGTACATCCAAGCCTAGCCTCGGGAAGAGTCGCTGTTAGTAACAGTGAAAGTGAAAAAAAAAAATTTTAAAGCCCAAAGTCGCTGTTAGTAACAGCGACTTAAAAAAAAAATTTTAAGCCCAAAGTCGCTGTTACTAACAGCGACTTAAAAAAAATTAATTTTTTTTTAAGTCACTATTAGTAATAGCGACTTAATGCGTTTTATATTTTTTTGCACAATTAATTTAATCTTACTAAACAGTATTTGTTTTCAAGTTCAAGGGAGAAAGAATACCGGCCTGATAGGAAACAAGTATGTGAAGAGCTAAACAGATCATAGCCCACCAATTTGAATTACTTAAAGCCTAAGACTCATTGATCAACTCATAAAATTGAACTAGGATCTTCTGAGAAAATTACGAGGCCATATTCTCTACTAGGTGTTGAGTGTTGACTAAGAACTATCATTGTCCAGTTATCCCTTAAATAACAGGGCATTGACTTTGGCAAGATCTAAATGCATTAACGATTTTCAGGAGCTCTATCAGGCATATAACTCTCGGTCTTGGGCATCACATTGATTGGACTCTAGTACAATAGCCGATAAAAAAGAAACGGAAGTAGCACACAATAATCCTCTCTCTTGTTCTCATTCATCATCTTGCAAGATAGACATGATTATTTCATCTGTTGAGAAAACATACTTTAACTCTCATTTGAAAATGATAAAAATACACAGAATCTAACCACCTTCTACTACTATGTTCAATCTCAAGTCTCAACACAAGATCTGCACCCTCTACGGCCAATCTCTGCACTTTACTTTATTACAATGAGAATTAGATTCTAAAGCTTCTCATTCATTCTAAAGCATTAAGTCGCTGTTAGTAACAGCAACTAACAGCGACTTTGAGCTTTTAAATTTTTTTTTAAGTCGCTGTTACTAACAGCGACTTTGGGCTTTTAATTTTTTTTTGTCACTTTCGCTGTTACTAACAACGACTCTTCCCGAGGCTAGGCTTGGATGTACGGACGCTTATTTTGGAAAATAAGTTTTTACGGAACTTATTTTTGGAATTAAGTTGTTAAATAATCTTATTTTTTTCAAATATTCTATATAAAGAGGATTGAAAGATTGATCACTTAGGAAGATTAATGAGGACAAATTTACTATCAAAAATTAAAATGTGGCAGACTTATTATGATGTTTAGAATAACTAATCCCATATATTTTTTAAAAAAATTTAGTTTAAATGTAAAAACTTCTCATGTGTGACAAATGATGGAGTACTATAAGACTACAATAAGAGATCTACAATGAGAGCAATTCGTCTTATGAGACAAATGATGTAATTGTGTATTGTAAGGCAGAAAAAACGTCTTACAATTCGTCTTGTATGAAACCGTCTTACAGTGAGACGACATCAAAATAAGAAACCCATAAGCTAAAAGTTTTTATTATTAAGCTATTTAACTGAAGTATGAGACACGTCTTACGGCTAAGCCGTCTCATACAAGAATTTGGAACATCTTAATACATGGTTTCTATTGATTTGAAAAAAAAATAAGACACCAAATGAATTACTTTGGTCGGAAATTTCATAATCTCTATATTCATCAAATAGATGTGAATACAAACTTTTTGTATGGAGAATTAGATGAAGAAATTTAAATGAAGCAACCCGAAGAGTTTGTTTTGAAAAGACATGAAAATAAGGTGTGTAAACTTGTTAAGTCTTCGTATGGCCTAAAACAAGCACCAAAACAATGGCCTCAAAAGTTTGGCAAAACAATTTTGTCCTTTGGATTCAAATTGAATCAAGCCGATAAGTGCGTGTATAGAAAAGTAGATGAGTTTGGTAATGAAGTTATTATATGTCTTTATGTTGACGACATGCTCATCTTTAGTACTAATTTAATACAGGTTCAAGAGCCAAAAGTTTTTTTTATCAAAATCCTTTCAAATGAAGGATATGGGGGAGACCGATGTGATCTTAGTTTTTAATATCATAAGAGATGGCAATCGAATCAAATTAAGTCCATCTAACTATATTGAGAAAGTACTTAAAAGATTCAATATGTTTGAGGCAAGTCTGATCTTAACTCCTTTGGATCTGCATGTCAAATTCGTAGACATGATAAGGAACAAGTTTCTCAGTTAGAGCATTCAAAGGTTATTGGATCTCTAATGTATGCTATGACGTGCACAAGACCTGATATAGATTTGGCAGTCGTAATGTTAAGTCGGTTCACGAGTAACCCAGGCCCGCATCATTTGATAGCAATTATAAGAGTATTAAAAATACTTGAAAGGAACCATAGATTATGGTATCACTTATAGTGTAGAACCTCCAATCTTAGATGGTTATTCAGACGCAAGTTGGATCACTAATGAAGAAGATAATTCTTCTACAAGTTGTTGGGTGTTTGTTTATGAGGAGGTGTCATTTCATGGTCTTCCAAAAAACCAACATGTATTCCTAACTCTAGTATGGCTTCTGAGTTTATAGCGCTAGCATCTACTAGCAAAAGAAGCAGAACGGTGACGGATCACATATTTGAGATACTTATATTACCAAAGCCAATTTCACTTGTAGCAATTCATACGGATTGCAGGTGGCCTTTAGAGAAAGCTTACAGTCAATTGTATAATGGTAAATCTTGTCATATTGCTCTTAAGCACGACCTAGTGTAAGCATTTATTGTAATGAGGTCACAACTCTTAATATGTGAACATTAAGTTCAATTTGGCTGATTTCTTCACAAAAGACATGAGTAGGGATTAATTGAAAAAGCATCCATTGCAATCGAATTATATTAACTAAAATTCAATAAGAAAGCCTAATTCATACTCAATTAACATCATGTATTGAATTTAATGTGGTATAATTCTTTTTGAATTTTGTAAGCAACAAGTTTCAGTGACCCATCGTTACTTTACACCATGAATAGTGAGATAGTCGTCCATTAAAAGTTCTCAAAGCCTAGAGTTGAAGAGTTCTTGTTGAAGTATCTTTTTGCGGAGATATTTGTATACGTAAGGAGAACCTAACTATATAAGTTTGAAGTTTGGTCGCTTCAAGTAGTAAGGATTAACGTATAAACTATGATAAACTTATGAATTAGATATGGACACGACCATTATAATGTGTCACAATAATGATATTGTGTTATTTTTTCTATGTGTACTTCATCTTCAAGTGGTCAAATTTACTATGTGATTTAAATCTGCAGGGATAACATTTTAACACAATCATTTGTTAAGAGTGTTGTACTAGGTGTTAATTCAATTCGCAGGGACATTAGCATTGATGCATAGAATGTAATTATAAAATCAGATTTGTAAAAGAGAAAGAAGTCTTAAAAGGCTTTAAATGGGGGAGGATCATTGAGGATTTAGAGCCAGTTATCCAATGAGCTTAAGTAATAAACTAAGCAAAAACATAACAACGGAACAAAAATCATCTTGCTCGACCTGGTTGCCCATTCGAGCAAAGTGGTGCTCGTTCGAGCAAGTTTTTGCTCATTTGAGCACTGCTTGGTTGGTTTGGCAGTTTGCGTCAAAAGCTTATGTCTGATGGTTTAGGCAAATGCTCCTTTGAGCTCCTTTTGTTGCTCGTTCGAGCAGCTCAGCACAAAGCGACTGTTCATGAAATGAAACTTTGTTTCATGGAGTATGTAACAACCCGAGTCTTAATTACCTTTAATAAAATACTTTTTCTAACACAGGAAGACTTTTCACTAATTACTCAGGTTTATTCAACCACAGACCAAAGGTCTAAGAAAACAAATTAGATTTTTATAAATAAATACTTGAATAAATTAAATAATTTTATAAAAATTTACACAAATGTCCTTTTTCAAATAAGTTACAAATAAATTTCTTAATATAATTATTATTTACAGTGAAAATCAAAAGCAAAATTTATCTCGAGAGAGAAGTTTCGACCATGCTTCGTTGCGCTACTTTGATATCCAACTAACACCTGTAATACTCGTAAGTGCACTATCCCTCAAGGGACAGTTATTTAGAGTGACAACAAGAACTGTGTAGTATCTGCAACCACGGCTGAGTAATACATCAAACAATGAAACCTTTATAACATCCAAAAAAGAATCCATATAGCACACAGGACTTCACATAAGTCAAAACAGACGGAGGGAATCAGGTCAGCTACTAAGTCGAGTATAGAAACTTGCCAGGAATTATACAAGTATAGAAATATATGCATTGCAATAAGCAATATGCATAAATAAGTGCATCACAATAAATAATATGCAAGGTATCTTATGTAGTATAGGGAATTCATTTTTATGTTAGATTTATATATACAAAAATTCTGGTCCTTCTAATTGAGTACCATGGCGTGATTTACTAACACTTCTGCTTGAGCATTAGGGCGTGAAATCCAATTATTTATTAAAGGAATGCAACACATATGATCTTAGTTTGATATATGTAAGGGCCTGTAAGGGTGAGGTAAACCAAAACTCCTAACTTAGTGGGAGTCGTCACTCCTCTAGTACAATGTTTCTCGAGCCACAGGTCAGGTTAAATAACCTTACTGTGTTTGCCATATTTTACGTGCCGGAAAACACGTCCCACGTTTTTTACATGCCGGAAGCATGGTATGACATTTCCTTACTATCAAGCCTTTTTATTATCATGTTACTGTTTTCAGATAAATGGAACATTACAATATCACATAACATACTTTTTTAATACGTAACATATCTCAAAATTAAATGAACAAACTTAATCATATATAATACGTTATATATAACCATATTATTACATACATATACTAATCAATCAAACAATGGCTTGGTTATATAAACACTTATTAAAACTCTTAATTAAACATACTCATATAATCATATTTATGAATTTAAGTAACACTCCTAACTTAATTAAGGCTTAACTGTACTAATCCTGACCTTAACAAAGTTATTTACATGTTTGGTTTGTTTTATTGATTTTCATTTAGACCTTTGTCCACATATGGACCTATAACACAAGTGCTACTAAACATTTGAATGAAATTTTAGTTTGAGGTTGTTAAGGACTTCTATACGGTCATAACGACTAGTCATTTGTTAAATTCCAATTTCAGACGAAGAAGTTATGCTTAAAATACGAGCTGACACAAGAACGGAAAATTTGACTGACACAGGAGTCGCAACCCACGAGATAACTCTCGAATCGCGAAGCTTCTTCTATTTTACCCAATTCAATCGAAAGTTTTATCCAATTCAAAATATGACCATTTAAATAAATTATCCTACTTATAACAATATAATATATGCTAAAATATAATTAATTTGGATTAATGCATAATATTGCTCATATTCAATTTCCATCAATACTAAAGAACACAACAACACAACTCCAAACTTGATTGTACTTTCAACCAAAATTCAAAGTTAGACATACATTTAAACTCAATCAAATACTTGATATCAAATAGTTTTGTTTGAATAATCTTTAATCAAACATTGTAATCACAACATTATGATATAACTTGATCATAGCTCCCGTTTGGACTTTCAATCAAGTTACACCACACCTTTTAAATACTTTAAAGAGAAACTTTGGTTAGAGTTCTACCTCAAATAATAACTTCAAGAAAAAAGCGTTGAGAAGAAAACCACAATAAGTATGTACTTGAAAATGATTATGGATTACTTCCTCTTCAATTTGGTTACTCTTGATTCAAACAAACTCAAACCTCTACTTTGATCCATCCAGTAAACCCAATAAAAAGCTTAGATGACCCCGAAAACCAAATTAGAAGAATACCCAATTAATTTCCATATCTCTTGATCCCAAATTAGAAATCTCGTAGTGGTTTTAGGACACCTCTTACTAAAACAGGCATAACTCACTCATATGAAAACCAAACGAGACGATTTAAGTGGTTACGCGATCGTCACTTGGAGCTTTACATTTCGTATACAGACACTAGAACCTAAAAAGAACATAATTTTTTCGAAAAATTGCAAAACAGTAAGGTCAATTTATGTTCTGAAATTTCAGAACACATTATCCAATTAAAACCCAATTATCAATTGAAACCCAATTTACTTCAATAAACATAAATGCCCAATTGCACATATAAAAGATTCAAAAACCTAGAGTAATTGAAGAAAACAAAATCCAATTAAACCCATAAATCAACTTTATGAAAACTAATTAAAATTGAAGAACACCAATTTTTCCCTAATCTTATTTAGGGGATTTTAAATAAGATGGAGAAGGATAATTCTTATTTTGTAAATTAATTTTTGTAGGAATTGTTAATCAATCTCAAGATATCAATTTGTATTGATGATAAAAGAAGAGATTGAAAATGAAAGATGATTACCTTAATCCTATTTGTTGAGAGCTAAGATGGAAAAATAAGAGCAAAGAAAAGATGGAAGGCAAGAGTTTATGTTTGGGAATATGAAGGATGAGATTCTCAATGTTTGGAGATTACTTAACAAAGTTTGGAGACCCAAGTAGAGCTGTTCAAAAGTGACCCGACTCGAAAATCCGAATCGAAACTGAAAGTAAATCGACCTCAAAATGTGTTCCTATTTTTGGTTTATCGAACCGAAAGTATCCGAACCGAAATTATACCCGAACCGGTTGACAACCGAAAATAGGAAAGCTGAGCCCAAGGTGTAACCGATTTTTGTAACCGACACATAACCGTTAACCGAGATTACTCGAACCTAATAATGACCGACCCCAGTCATATCCGACCCGAATCATGCTCGAAACCGAATTCTATCTAGCTAAAACCGACTTAACCTGAACGAATTTTAGATCGAACTGTTGTAAACCTGAACCAATTTTTAACATAGAAGTATGATAGATTCATATTCAATCATCTTATTTGCTAAGCTAATAAAGTGTTAGATATATTAATAAATTAAATTTTATAAATACATGGTTTCCTATATTTAGAGTTAATAATCAATGGTAAATGTTTATTTAACTACTTTTGATCGAATTAGATGAATAATGATAGAACTTTATAATTTTAATTTCCGGTCAAACAAGTAAAAGTAAAAAATTATAATGATTACTAATTAATTTGCATTTTAACTATTTTGCTTTAAATAAAGGGAATCTTGTCATCAATTAAAAATTGACTAACAACTTAGTAATACGTAGTTGAATTTTGCTTTTAAAATAAAAACTCGAACCCGATCTGTACCCGAAAAAACCGAACCAATTAGTAATTGATGACAACTCGAGACTGATTGACACTCGACACGAACTTCAACCGACGCCGAACTGATGCTAACCCGATAGCTCGAGTAACCGATCTCCAACCGAACCGTGAGTAACCGACTCGACCAGAGTGTGACCTGTTGTAACACACAGCCAAAAAATAACCGATCCGATATGCAACCGAACCGAATGACACCCGTCCGAAACCCACCCGATCACCCGAATGAACAGCTTTAGACCCAAGTATATTACACTTAGACACTTAGGTGTTCACTAAAGAAACAAAGAAGAGCTATTGTCATCAAACGTATTACACAATTTTGTTTTCATTTATTTTCACTTTTTGTCTTAGTTTACGAAATACGTTTGGCTAAATAAATATTGTAAGTAAAATAAAATAGTTCCAAAATTTTACTTTATTTAAATGTCACTTTAAATAAAAAAAAGAAAACTTTAAATACAAGTTAAAATAAATATTAAGACTAATTATTATCTCTAAAATAATATTACTCGGATTAACTTAACTCGAATCTAAATTTAACTTGATTAGTACTATAATTAAGTTGTACTAAAATAATGGCTGTTTCATTCTCCCCAACTTAAAATAATTTCGTCCCCGAAATTACAATACACATCATAAATAACGCTAGACACTCGACTACTTAATTTATACTATAATTAAGATGTATTAAAATAATTATAGAGTATTATGTTGTTATGAATCAATGTTTTACGCCATAATTAACTGATATACATCAGTTATAATTGATGATTGGACTTGGATGAAATCATGCCATATTATCTATAAATAGGATTGGGTGTATGGAAATCGAACTCATTTGTACATCAACAATTTGATTTCTGATTTCTATCTTTCTTTCTCAAGTACACTTGAAACATAAAAGAAATTTATAACCTCTTTTATTATTTACTGATTACACATTCTCTGTAAACACATAATCTTTTTTTAGTTCAATAAATTTGTAGTAATTGGTTGGAGAGATTGATTGTGTCTCATTGTGAATTTCCATTCTGATAACCCAACGACCTTTGTGGGGGAAAATATCACCATAGGAAAGTTTGCTTTTGCCTTCAGTCTATATCAAGATTTTCGAGTGACATTTATCGTTGCAAACCAATCTTCTCTACAACGATTTTGATTTGCTGCTTAATTCAAGCAACGAGTTCATTGCCATACACAAAAAAGACACTACGAAGTTCATGTTGTATTTGTAATATTTATTTTCTTAAATTATATTTGTAATATAAATAAATAAAGATTTTAATCTAATTCAACTCAACTACAATCTTACCAACCAAACCAATATTTATTTGCATTTGCATAATATATTACTAAACTAAATATATTACTAACACACTTGTAGAAAAAATCCTATCTGCAGCGTGACATTTGTTGTGGTTTTTTCATAACGCAGCATTAAATGGCATGAAAAAACGAGGGACATAAAAGTTACATTATATTGCGGTTCCTTGAAGACCACAGCATATAAGGTAATTTTTGTTTTTTTAAAAAATTAAAAATACCTTATATGTTGTGGTTCTTTGAAAACCGCAGTATATGAGGTATTTTTTATTTTTTTTAAAAAAACGAGCCTCATATGTCTTCATGAATACATATCATTATACTACTATTTTATTCTTCAAATTAAACAACTATTCTTGTTGTACGTTCATCTTCTAAAACCCCCCGTTAAACCCACGAAAAATTCTTGCTTACTGTACTGCTCATCTTCATCTTCATCTTCATCTTCATCTTCTTACTTGCTTGTTGTACTGTTTCTGACTTGCGTGTGTGCTGTTCTCGTTCTTCTTGCTGTTTCAGACGTTAAGCGTGTGTTCTTGCTTCAAAAGCCACGACTTTAAGGTATAATTTCTTCAAAACCGACATTAGGGCTTAGTTTTTTATATTGGATGTTTACTAATTTTGTTTTTGTTTTTCATTGTAGGTTACATAACCCACGAATTCAAGGTAATTTCTTAAACTTTTAATTTTTACAAGTTCATTATTTTTATTTTTTTACTTGTAACTTAGTGCTAAAGATATCAAATTTAGTTTTTTTTTTAATGGATGTTTACTTGCATGTTCATGATGTTTGTGTTGTTTGTAGTAAATGGGCATTATTGATATCATTTTTATTGTTAGTAGTTAATTGTTATTTTGAATGTAGTTAATTGTTATTTTGAAAATTTATATTCTACCTATTTTTATTATTAGTTTGTTAATTAGGGCTAATTATGGGATGTATTATTTCTAGAGTTAATTAGGTTTAGTTGAATGAATGTTTTTATTAATATATACATATCATTATTCGGGTTAAGTGTATAAATATTTTGATTTATGTATTTTGATTTCAATTTAATCACACTTAGGATGACAAAAGATCGCTCTTGGATGTATAGAAGCATTGAATCATTAGAATTTATTGATGGCGTATTAGAATTTTATAGTATTGCCGTTGAACATCAAGTTAGGACGGGGGCGTTGGTTTTTATTGCCCGTGTGTCAAGTGTGGCAATGTATCAAAGGTAGATAGTGTTGGTATCCTTAGAGAGCACATACTTCGACGTGGGTTTAGGCCTGAATATCATGTTTGGGTTTGGTATGGTAAGGAGGAAGTTTACAAAGAAAAAAGTGTTGTTGAGGATGCAAATAATGTGGATGTCAATGAGGATGTAGTAGATCGTATTGATGGGTACGACACAGATAAAGAAAATGTCGATGAGGATGTAGATCGTGTTGATCAGATGATGGAGGGAGACGAGGATGAGTTAGGAAAACGTCATCGTGTATTTGACTTGTTGATAGAGGCTTCTCAAAAGCCTTTGTACCCTGGATGTACAAAGTTCACCAAACTAACAGCCGTATTAAAAATTTTCAACATTAAGTTAAAGTTCAATTGGACTGACACTAGTTTCACAGTGTTATTAGAAGCATTAGGTGAGATGCTTCATGAGGGAAATGAACTTCCAAAGTCAACATATTATGCCAAAAAGCTCATGGGTCCTTTCGGCTTAGAGTACCAAAAGATTCTTGCGTGTCCAAATGATTGTGTATTGCACCAGAATGAAAATGAGAACTTAGAAGAGCGTCCTAGGTTTGGTGTATTGCATTATAAGCGTAAAGGGGTTGGGGATGCTAAATGGCCCTCGGCTAAGGTATTTTGGTATCTTCTAGTAATACCTAGATTCAAGTGCTTGTTCTCTATAAAGAAAAATGCGTTAAATTTGAGGTGGCATGCAGATCGGATGAAGAAAGGTCACTTGCTCACACATCCATCTGATTCTCCGGAGTGGAAGAGTATTGATAGGTTGCATAAGACATTTGGGGATGAAGTTCGTAATTTAAGGCTCGGACTGTGTACGGATGGAATGAACCCATTCAGAAATCTTAGTTCTCCACATAGTACTTGGTCAGTTTTGTTAGTGATCTATAATTTTCGACCTTGGTTGTGTATGAAGCGTAAGTAAATTATGTTTTCGCTTCTTATCTTGGGTCCTAAGCAACCTGGTAATGACATAGATGTATATCTTGCACCTCTCGTTGAGGATTTAAGAAAGATATGGGATGAAGGCCTTTTCGTGTTTGATGCACTTGCGAATGAGGAGTTCACCTTGCGTGCAACGCTCTTATGCACCGTTAATGATTTTCCGGCATATGGCAACTTATCAGGGTATAAGAACAAAGGGAAGAAAGCATGCCTAATATGTATCAATGACATGGAATCCACGTGGATTCTTAAGTGCAAGCACGTATTCTTGCACCATCAAAAGTTCCTCCCACAAGATCACCACTATCGTCTGAAGAAAAAGATGTTCAACGGGAAGGTTGAGGAACGTGTAGCTCAACCGTTGACCGGTTATGAGGTTTACGAACAGGCCAAGGGCGTTGAAACTGTATTTGGCAAAACAAGGCAAGTGCAAGGGAGTGAAGACCGAATATGGAAAAAAGAATCAATCTTTTGGAAGCTTCCATATTGGAGAGATCTACAAGTTAGCCATTGTCTTGACGTTATGCATATAGAGAAAAATGTATTTCGATGCCATACTCGGGACGCTCATGAACATTCCGGGTAAGACAAAGGATGTTAAGGTCGTGCGAGATTACTTTGAATATAAGGGTATTCTGTAACATTTGAGAAATTAATAATTTAAGACGAGTGAGTTTAAGGGAATTATTAGTGCGAGAATGATCTTAAATACACATGGCATAAAACATTTTCAATTTAATTCCTCTCCTCTTTTCTTTTTCTTTTAATTTTGGTCCTGCTGATTAGGCATCAAATCCAAGCCGAAAATCAAGCATTTAATCTGATTTTCTTTCTCTTTTCTTGTAGCTGCAAACAGAAGGTAATCCTTCTTGCTTTCACTTGTATAATATTTTATTCATGTGTTAAACCCTAAATGTTGTTGAATCTTCGAATGTATATGAGTTAGTTAGATGAGTTCTTAATTGGAATACTTATGGGAAATGTGTTATTAGTAAGTTACGTGATGTTGAGAATTTTAGTGTGGATTATAATTTTAGTAGGAGATTACTTTAACGACTTGGTTTTGACTAGTTAGTGATCTTGGATATGTCATTTAACTGGAAAATAAGGATCTTGTAGTAGAGATTAGAATAGTGAAAATGTACACTTTGGGAAATATTGTTAGAAATCAGGGTATTGGTTTAGAAAATTATAGTAATGGATGAATGTGGAATGATTGGATGTTCTTGAAAGAATGTAGAGTTCGTGTTGAGATCAT